>NC_056734.1:810623024-810695524 GCF_019279795.1 Protopterus annectens
CTGTTCAAGTTCACACAGATACCTTGGATGAGGCATTGGAGTGCATGGACAGGATCACACTGAGTGCTGGTGAGATGGCAACCTCTATTTCTGAAGGAACATATCAGTCTGAAGGAAATGAGGGCTCTTTTACAAACTTTTCAGACCTTCTCCCAACATTGGAAACACTGGCCTCTCCTAGTGTAAACAGATAACACCACAGTCATGTGGTACAGTACATAAACAGGGAGGCATCAGGTCTTACCAGTTGTGCAGGTTAGCACAGGAGGCATGGAACTTGCCCAGTCAGATGGACATCACACTCCCTGCCACATTCCTTCTCAGGACAATGTGCTGGCAGACCACTCTAAGCCACTCCTTGGAGGACTTCCACAAATGGATGTTAGACAGATTTTCCGGACAATAGCCCTTCAGTGGAATACTCCTCAGACAGACCTCTTTGGGTTCCCAACCAACCATCAGTTTCCCCAGTTCTGCAATGGTGACTCTTGTCCCAACAGCCTGGAGGACAGATGCCTTTTCCTTCCAGTGGGCAAGGAAGTTCCTCAGTGCTTTTTCTCCACTGCCTTTTCTTTCAGAAATCTTCTGAAGGCACAAATGCATGCACCCAAACTCCTTTTACTGGCGTCATTTTTGATGAGGCAGCATATGTTTACCCTGCTATTTCACCTGACCAATAGAAATTACAGGAAAATACCTCTACAACCAGACCTGCTCACACAGCAAAATGATTGTTGCTCCACCCCAAATCTTCCAACTTTCAGACTGACCCTATGGATGGTAGTTTAATTCCTCAGATACCTCTTCTCTGAAAAGGTTGTTCATGTACTACAAAAAGACCTACTAGTAGAAAATCTTGCACAGCTAAATGGAAAAGGTTTTCCTATTGATGCCACAAACATACTTTGGACCTGCTCCTATCATAGGTCCCTGCTGAAGTACAATAAGGTTTGGCCTATTCTATAGTAGCTCACCTGTTTGCCATCAATGCTTGCCTCCCTCTTAACCCTCCAGCAATTATGGCTAGACTGGCAGTCAAACTTTTCCTCAGGAGATTCCTAGATCATAACCCACCAAGAAAACCCTCCTCTCCCCCTTGGGGTTTCGGTTTTGTGCTATAAAAGCTTGTGTTGCTTCCTTTTAAATGGGCATATTCTGCTTTTCTATAATTCTGTACTTGGAAAATTATCCTCTTCTCTTGGCTGTCACCTCTGCTAGGAGAGTTCGAGTTACAAGCTCTCATGGCCATTCCACCTTTTCTTATTTTTTTCACAAGGACAGGGTGACTGTCGGGGCTAATCCATCCTTCATGCCTAAGGCAGTGAATGAGCTGTCCCTCAATCAGGCCATTCACCTGCCCACTTTCTTTCTTTCCCAACCCCCAAAAGAGGGAGGAAATAATCTTACATTTTGTGAACATTCATAGGCAACTCAAATTTTATCTAGACAAAACTAAATCCTTCAGAAAGACTGACCAGCTGTTTGTATATTTTGAGAATAACTACCCATCTAATCTCTTTTATGAGCCTTAAGCTGGGCCAGTCAGTCTCAAAACAAACCATTGCAACTTATATATCTGACTATCTCTTTCTGCTACTTGCACTTTGGTAAGACCTTGCCTTCCTGCCCGAAAGCTCATTTCACTAATAGTGGCTTCTTCAGAGGCTTTTCACAATGGAGTAGATGCCAGATCTATCTTGGAAGCTGCCACTTGATTCTCTGTACACACCTGTACCAGAGACTACAAATGTGATGCTTTCTTCGGGTCCAGGGCAGCCTCTGCTAGGTCAGTCCTGTCCAGGCTACTGGACAACTCTTCTACTCTGTAGCCAACCACCTTTCCTACCTCCTTCAGCTCTGGGAATCACCCAAATGTCAGAAATACTGCAACAGTGATTTTCATCAGGATTCTTACAATTGTGTGAGGAATTACCATAACAATAGATGTCCTACTGATCACTGTTGTGGTATTCCATCCCACCCTCCTTCTGCTCTTCTCAACCTTACTTTAACATTTCTTTTCTTCTTCTTCCCCTTTGCTTTAACCTTTGCTGTGTTGTATGGGAGTGGGGGAGTTTTTTTTACCTATTTGAACTGCAGCCCACCTAGCTGACATGTGTCCACTCTCTCAGTGGTCTTCAGGCTGTTAGTTTGGAGATGGTCTGTGAATCCACCCTTGTATGTCCATCTGTATATCTCTGTACTTATGAGCTGAGAACAAGCATCAGATGTTTGACCTCAGGAAGTTAAAGCTTTGGTACCGCAACTGGACATCAGTGGTGACAACCCCTATGTCGAGAATACTGTAACGATTATCAGTAGGACATCTACTGTTCTAGTAAACTCTTGCACAACTGTACTATCCTCGGGTCTGTCTTGGATTTGGCAGCCTAAACCACTATTTGAAGAAAACCAAGTTCCAGATAGTCATGGTATAAGCCATTCTTTCCTGCCCTGAGGAAATGGGGTTAGATGTAGTCAAGCATCCTGGAGGTCTCTGATCGACTAATAAAAATTGCCAAATTTAGGAAGGTCCTTCACTTCCATGTAGGAATCGATCATTACCAGTTCAGAGCTCTGTAGCTTGGTTCTTCACAGCCCTCCAGGTATGCAGTGAAGTACATCATAGTGGTTAGATATCATACGAGATAAAGGAGAATCTGGATATGCCCATATCTAGATGCTTGACTCCTAGTCTTTACAACCAGGAAGTTTTTGATAAAGGCAAGGGAATGCGTACTCCAACTGTGCTTGCCATTGGGAATGTCTGTGGTGCACTGGTACAGAGGTTAATGTTGTCACCTCGCAGCAAGATGTTCACTGGTTTGATTCTCAGCTGGGGAGCCTTCTTTGCATGTTTTTCCTGCATTCGCGTGGGTTTCCTCTGGGTACTCAGGTTTCCTCCCACAATCTAAAGACATGCATTTTGAACGTTTCTCCCCGGGCCTGCGCTGAAATAGGTTCTGTCTAGTCTGACTTTCCCAGTCAAAAAATGATGGTTAAAAATAAATAAAATGTCTGTGAACACTGCAAAGTCATACCTTCAGCAATAGCAGGTGTTGGTTATCTATATGTGCTCTATGGGAGCAGTGTGATTAACAACCAGGAAAGAGCCAAATTAACAACCAGGAAGGAGCCAAATTAACAACCAGGAAGGAGCCAGGTCTTTCCCCTCCTTCAGGAGGCCATGAGAGTTTGGGAGTGAGTGACATTGTTACAATGTTTTCTTATCACAATGCACATCACTTGTTGGACCATCTACTTTGTGCAAGTTCAGCAGGTTCATCCTGATGTCTCCCGAGTAATCTCTTAGCTATTATGTAACACATATTATTCTATCACTGGGTGAAGCCTGCCCAACACAAAGTACAGCAACAACTTTCCCCTTATCCCTCCACAGGGACAGACATGAAGGGTTACTCTAGACCACCAGTGGCTATCAGAACTTCTGTCTTTCTACATCTCCCCATGATGATGAACTTTCTGTAGAAACCTAAAATATGAAACGCACAGTGATTCTTGCATTCTGCCCCCTTTTTGGCCTTCATAAGTATGGTTCCCTCTGCACTGGCCCCACATCAAAACTGTTCATCCAGATCTTCTGTCCCACCAAGCTGGTAAATCTCATCTGGACCACCTCCTCAAGTTAGCTTATGGATTCTCCACCACTGATGACCAGCAACTCCTCCTACTCTTATAGTCCACATTCTTACCACTTCTCAGAAAACCGTCCACAAGAAAGATTTACAAAGATAGAAGTTTTCCCTTTGTGCTACTCAACAGGAATTGGATGCATTCATTGCTGCAATTTCCTCCATACTTTCTTTCCTGTCCAACCACGTCAATGCAGGTTCTAATTTCCCTACTGTACTGTATCATTTGGCAGTCATCTCAAACTCTGACTAAAGTGTCAAGAATTCCTCCTTTGTGACTCTGAAAGTTTGCAAGGCTTTTTGAGAAGCTTCTTTTTTCTCAGATCTTGTATGAAGGAACCTGTTCCTCCAGGTGATCTCAACTTTGTTCTTCCAAAACATCGTAGCTTTCCTTTTCAACCTGCCCATACAGTTGACCTAAATTTCCTTACTTGGAAATTGCTATTTCTAGTTGCCATTACTTCAGCTAGAGGAATTTTTACATTACAAGCAAGTATTCTATAAGAACAGATTTTCTCAATGTACAAATCCATCCTTTATGCCAAAGGTAGCTTCAGAAATGAGCATTAACTACTTGATAAATTTGCTTGTTTTTTTCCTTAGTACTCAAACAGGGGAGAATACATTTTACATTGCTTGGATGCTAACAGACATGAAGTTTTACTTGCAAAGGACCAAAGGTTTGAGAAAAGATGATGAATTGCTTTTCTTTGCACCCCACAAGATTGGCCAAAAGATCCTAAAGGTAACACTGTCCAGGTGTCTGTCATCCTGTATTTCCTTTTATTATACATCCAGTAATGAGTGTTCCATGCAAACCAAAAGTTCAGTCTGTCAGATCAATGGCCACTTTGTCTGTCTGCTTTTTTTTTTAAACATTCATCTGTAGATGATGCATGTTCATAGGTAGGTACTAGGTTATCAGCCCAAGGGCCTAAGTAAGCCTAGCCAACAAGGTTCCCTGGCTTACGCCACCCAAGAAAGTTAATTCCCTGTGCCCCTGTTGAGCAGAGCCACAGAAGTGATCCCCGGGGTGTATTTCCTATTTCCCATCCACACATCAAGATTTTTCTTGAGTGCTAATTAGGAACTTTGCTTGACATAAATGGGTAGCTTGTTCCAGAGTATAGGGAGTCTATGGGACAAGAAACTATCCCTCCAGCATGTCCTGTTTATTGTGGTGACAAGTTTAGGTCCTTACAGCGTGTAGCTCGGAGCGATTGGGATTTCTTTAGGTGTAGCATGTCCAACAGCTCTGGGTTTAACAAAGCTTTATATGTTAGGTAGAGATCTCCTCGGAGTAGGCGATATGCTACAGAGTAAAGCTGAAGTTTCCTGAGATGGTCAGTGTAGGGCATCTGTTTGAGGCCAGTAATCCTCTTTGTGAGGTAATTATGTGGCCTTTCCAGCTGCTGCAGATGTCTTGTGAGGTACATTCCAAAAGGGGCATTGTACTCTAATGGGTCTGAGTGCCGAATAAAGGGGAACAATGACCTCTTTGTTTTTTTTTCGTGGATGAGAACCCTTTTGTGATGAGGTGTGCCACATAGAAGGATTTCCTGACTACTGTGGCGATGTGATTATCAAAGGAGAGACTACTATCCACCTGGGTTCCAAGGTCTCTTATCACACATTCGGCATTAAGTAGACTGCCGTTTATGTGGTAGTTCATGGGTACAGAGTTTTTACCAAAGGGGATAACAATGCACTTTTTGGCATTGAGCTTGAGGCCATGGCTCTGACACCAGGCATCTGTCTCACTGAGGCCCTTCTGTAGGATGCCCACATAATTTGGGGACTCGACTATAGCTCCTAGTTTGCAGTTATCTGCGAACTTCATTAGCCAGAGGCCTTCTCTGTTAGCCTGTACTTTAGAGAAGTAGATAGGAAACAGGAGAGGTCCCAGGGCTGAACCTTGTGAAACTCCACCTGTCACTGGTTTGAAGTCAGATTTAGAGTCTGAAACTTTTACAGTGTGGGTTCTGTCAGTGAGCCAGTTGGCAATGCATCTTGTGATGTAGGGATTTATACCTAGTTTAGTGAGTTTAGCTATAATTCCAGAATGGGGGATGGTGGAATATTTAAGGGTAGGATATTGGAGCAAGGAAACCAGTGCTTTAGCTATGCACATAGCTAAAGAAGGACCAAGGCATAGCTTTAAGTTTTTGGTGTTAGAAATCATGCACAGCACTATGAGAGGAGGTGATTTGGTTAATAGAACTGAATCTAATGAACAGAAATGGATTATAAGGTTTCAGGCAGACAACCCCCCAGGCCTGAATAATAAAGTTTCTCTAAAGCCGTTTCTCAAGGCTAGAACTCTTAAACATTGACTTTTAATTTTATTAATGAATGTTTTTATTACTGTCATTGCTATGTTTAATAGTATTTGTATCAATTGTTTTACTAATGGGACACTTCTAGCAACATATACTATATATTATATATATATGTGTATATACACACACATATACATATATATTTTTTGGCAACAATCTGTAGCTTATATGTCAGAGATTTTAGTATCATTCTTATTTATGCTTTTACTATTTTAATATGTTAATATCACTTACTATGAACTAGTTTTTTACTGTGATCCAGCATTTTAGAGGTTAAATATGTATTTAAGTCATTAGCCAAGTTGATTGGCTCATTTGAATGTATAAAAGTAAGTTTGTTATGGTATTTCTCATTCTAGTCTGATGAAGCGGTTGATATCTGTGAAAGCGCTCACTTGTTTTTTCTTAGCATAAATTATTTTCTTATACTTATTCAGCCATGGAACCAGTGTGTTTTTACTCAGTTTTGCTCAACTTATCACGTTATTTGGTTCCTTTATCAGTTTCAGAGATTTTTGTCTTTTGCTCCTAGGCAAACAGTTTGAGCTTGAGATCTCCTCTTTATGCTGGAAGAACTGACCTAGCCACCCTTTGAGGCAGCACTTTGACCTCCTTGAAATTTTTGTGTTGCTATCGCCTCAGCCAGAAGAGTATCTGAATTATGAGCATTAATGTGCAAACAGCCCTTTTTTATCTTAAATAGGGGCAGGGTAGCCCTGTACACTAGCATCTTCTTTATGCCCAAAGTCGTAACAGAAGTGGCCCTCATTCAGGCTGTTTAGTTGCTTGCCATTTTCCAAACCCTGATTGTAAGGGAGAGACTACAGCCTACATTATACTCACTGATAACACTGATACTATGAGAAGAGGACCAAAGACTTGGAAAGTCTGACCAAGTGTTTCTGGACTTTGCTGAAACTTAAAAGTTTTGCCTGTTTCTAAACAGACTGTCTTAAATTAGCTCATTGTATCCTTTCCTGCCACAAATTCCATGAAACTCAGATTTACAAGGGGGTCTGCTGCTACTGTTGCCTTTCTGAAAAGGGTTAGTGCTCAGGATATTTTGGAAATAGCCACCTGATCCTTAGTACATACGTTTTCCAAATTCTACAGATTAGACAGGATTTCCAGAACTAAGGCAGGGTTCGCTTCAGACATAGGAATCTTCACTAATGCATTGACTGCAGCATTGAAAAGAACATGCTACAGTGTTGTTATTAACATAATTGTAGATGTTCAGGTGTGGTATCCTGCTGCATTTAGGAGATCCCCTTCTTTACTTTTTACTGGGGGGAAGGAGGGTATCCCTTTCCCCTTCTTACTGAATTCATGTTTAAGCCTAACCATTGCATTCCCCTTTTGCTACTTTACTGCTCAGGTTTCACAAGAAGGGTAGACGTTTTGGATATATGGGCTTATAGGTGACCTATAGGACTCCTACTCTATCCTCAGGTAAGAAAGACTAGAAACAACAGACGGCATATCACCTTTATACCGTCATTATCTTTGCTTGATTTAATTCTGATAACTATATAATGTTGGTAATTTTTGTACCTTATTTTCACTTGCTGGGTGCCTTATTCAGCCTCTGGTGAAATAAAAGTCCCACCTCAGGATAGGCTCTAGTCTTGCCTGTCTTGGTGAAGAACCCAACATCTACAATTGCTGTGTTTGCCAAGCCTTTACATTTAATGCACCTTCTTTGCAAACAAATAAAAGATGTTAACAGCCAACTTATTACACAAGAAGGAATGATGACTTCTAGAGGACTGAGCAATTATTTGTAGTTTTCAGAAAAAAAGGTTAGAAGGCCTGCCAGTCAAAAAAACAAGCTGCTTGTTTTTAATTGATGGCCCACCGTATTGTCTTTTGCTATGACAAATACAGCAAACCTCTTTGAGATCTTATTCCTATGGTAGTAGTTACATCAGCAGCAAACTTTTACAAAGTCTACTGTATGCATCTCCACAAAATGCAAGTTAGAATCACATTTCTACGGTAGAACAGAATTTCACACTGCTGTACCATAGGGTATCATGTAACAGTCCATAGTAACGCTGCTTGGGGAGCTACGTAAATTTTATACTTGAATGTGACAGGTACACTTCCTTAAGCAAACAGTGCAGTTAGGGTAAAAATGCTTGCCTCAACAGATAGTTGAGGAAAGGTAAGCTACAGCATCAGTGCCTCCATAAAAGTATGCATGATTTACTTCTTTGTATTATTGTACTACAGGGCACTTAAGATTTTGTTATTATGCTTTTATTCAGTTATTTTAAAGGAATAGTCTACTGCAATCACAGGTCCCTGTGAGGACCCTGTGGGATTAAAAGAACTGAAGAAAGACCCTAACAATGCTGACTTTACCTAATCAAGCAAAGGTTCAAGGGACTTCTGGTGTGAGGACAGCACTGGTGGTCTTAGGGTCTGAGACACATCTGATGACACTTCTGACTGGCAGTAAACACTTAAAGTAGGTAAAGAGAGTTAGTGTCATGGTAAGAATTGTTACACATAGCTATACTTTCCATGAAGAATAACCATCTCTGTCCTGAAAACTGCTGTGCACTCAGTATAGCAAGGTGCCTGAAAATGAAGCAAAACTACATTGCCTTTAAGGTCCATCTGAAGATGACTGCTGTTCAACCACTATGACTTTATTTAACCTCTTACTTTAGGATGTTTTGCTGTCATTTTGCTGTCTTATTTATTGCAAAAATATATTCAACTTAATTTATTGTGATTCTGATCTTCCAAAACTAGTTAGTGACATAAAGCTTTTTTATGTTCTCAGCAATATGGAAGTAGTTTCCCAAAATCACACCACATTAACTTATAAATGTGAAATATCAGAAATGATTGTTAATATGCCCAATGCGACATAAAAAAGGTTAACACAACTCGAAACAAATCAACAAATATATGCGAACAGTAGTCTTTTTTTTTTTTTTTTTTACATTTTTTTGCAGGGTGGGGCCAGTGACCCTTAACCCCCAAAGTGGAGCTTCTCCTCATATTCACTTTAATTGAGGTTGTACAGCTTCAAGGAAGAGCCCAAATATCACTTCATGTAGATCTGTGGTGTTTTTTTTTGTCAAATAATGAATGTGGCCCACTTAAGTTGCAGAAGCATTGGGCGTGAAGTCTAAATCATGAGTGCAGGAGATCTTGAACTTTGCACACATACTGCTTCTAAATTTTCAGTTAATGGCTCTGCTTTGTTCTGTTTCAGTTCTATGTGTAGTGTTTAACCATATACTTCCCTTGTCTATAATAATTAGCTTGACAGTTTAAGGATACTATTTTAATTACTTGCTATTTACATCTAATTCTTGACTTTTCCATATAGAAGTAAAAGAAAGATAGTGAGGTATGTAACCATTTGATTCTTTGTAGCGTATACAGAAGATCTCAGTCATACATCTGTGATGTACCATGTGCACAAGATGAAGAGACTTCTGGCACAGCTGTGGTGCAGGGCATCTGTTGTAATGGCACTATATATGTGTTACAATAGGACTGTGTCTTTTAGTGTTAGTGTATACATTGGACTCTACTGCTGTAGGGCATCTGATGTAATGGTACTGTATGTGTGACAGGAACACTGTGGCTTTTAGTAGTAATGTATACCTTGGACTCTAATGGTAATGTGTGCATTTCCGTATAGGACCATGTGATGTACTGGTAGTACATAAAGTTTTGAATGGAGGCCAAGGTGGTTTAACAGTTTTTTTACCTGAACTGTAAAGGAGGCCCAATTGATATTAGAGTAGTACCTATATCTTACTGGGAGATGTGCTAAAAATCAAAATATAAATGGCTCATAATAGAATTGCCAAAGTTGCTGCAAGTACCCCTCTAAAGACTCAACATTGCATACCCCTAAAGGATCTTAACTGGCTTGAGCTGTCCCTGTACTAACCCTGACTAGAGTATCTCTCACTGTTAGTCTTGTCCAACATCTTTTTTACATCTCTTTTTCTTCAACTTTAAGGCCACAACTGTTTAAGCTGACTTATTGTAACTAGGAACAACAGAACCGGCCATCTTACTGTCCTTTCAACAAGTTCCTACCCTTCAGCTAATTCTTCCAATGCCACTCCTAATGTAGCTTGTTCTCTTGTTCTTTTTCATTACTTTGCTTTGGGTGTCTACCACATACTTCTAAATCCTTTTCTCTCTTCTCATAGTGGGGGAAAAAAAATTGTTACCATGGAATACATGTTATTGTCTAACAAGATTCTTGTAATTAATGTTTAATGTTCTGCTTGTGTATGTCTTCTATGTGGAGCTTTTCTCCCATGGCCTCTACTGAAAATGGACATATATCCAGCTAGACTAGCCCGGTCAACAAATGTAAAATAAAATAAATAAATAAATAAACTTCCTCACTACCTTAGCTACTCACAACCCACTATAACCCACAAACTAATATACTCCCGTGAAAAATGTCCATTTCTACAAGGTACAGTGTAACCTTGTAGCACTACCACAATCCACGGATCCAGCGACAGAACACTACTATTTCACAAAATAAAATTCTGCCAGTGACTCGCTTTACTCTTGTGTTACAAAAATCCTGAACCATATCCCTTAAGAACTAAGACAAACGGACCACTAAAGGTATTTAAAGCACCACTGAAAAAGCACTTAGTCAACTGGCTGTGCTCCTGCACTGCTCCAGGATGGTATATAAAGAGTACTCATAAACACTTTTCCCCCTCGGATATAGCTAGCCTTTATTCTAACTCCTACACATCCATCTTTTCCCTCCATCCCTATCTCCTCTAATATCTCTACCTCTGTATCTTCTGCCTCATGTTCCACTGCCTACTAATATTCTTTATAAAACAAACTAGCTTCCAAAACTACAACTGCTTCTAAAAACTCTAACCTACTTACTTTACTATGAAAAACTCCTATTTTACAATAGTTAAACGACATAACATCCTAACAATTTTTAACATCTCTAAGCCTATATCTGTTTCAGGTAACTGTACATGTTCAATTTCTTTGCATACAGTGTTTGACATTTCAGCTGTTTATCCCAAACTATACATGATATACCCGTGGTGGTGCTGCGGTAACATTGTCGCCTCACAGTATGACGCTGTCCAGTTCGATTCTCAGCTAGAGCGTCTTCTGAGTGGAGGTATGCGTGAATGGGCGTACCTTCGTTGAAGGTTGTGCGTCAGGGCTGGTAACTCAGCACGTAAAAATCAACTACCAATCATGAGCGGAACTCCGCTGTGGCGACCCCTAACTGGGAAAAGCCGAAAGACACTAACTAACTATCCCAAACTATACATGCAGTCTTAATGTATATGCATATCTGATTCACAATATGAAACTTGATCCCTTTCTCCCCTCCATCTGTCCCTCACGATATACCTGAAACTGGCTCGCCTTCAGCTGCCACACAAGACCAAGTCTGCACTATCAAAAGCCAAAAATATGCCAGCTAGAAGCAGTCACTGAATCCTGAAATGACTTTGCCATGCTGCAGGAAGGTGTGTATCAAATAAATAACTAGAGTCCAAAATCATAGATTGAAATTAAATGCCAAAATAATGCATTATTGTGCCCTTTGGGAAGTAATCTACTCCAGGAAACTACAACATTGAAAATACACCCCTATGAGTTGACCCATTTGTTTGGAATTTGGGAACTTGTGTGTACAGTGACCTAACTTTTGACCAACATGCGTCTTGTTGCTGTAAGAAAGCCCTTCTATATTCCACAGCTTATAAAAAAAGGGATTGCATCTAGATTTAGGGATGTCATTGCCCCCCCCCCTTTATTCAGTCCTCATTAGGCCAGTCATTGAATATAATGCCCCTTTAGGAATGTATCTGTCCAGACACATGCAAAAACTGGAACACCCACAGAGATACCTTACTAAAAGGATACAGTGCTTAAACTTGTCCTATATGGACCAACTCAAAGCCCTGTCACTATACTCTGTATCCTAGAAACTGTTAAGAGGTGACCTGTGGCTGGCATACAAGGCATCCTCTGATCCATCACTGATGGATTTACTGCACATCAGCAAGTCAAATGCATCAGAAATACTCAGTCTAGGGATCTAAACCTCTTCTGCAACATCAGCAGAATGGTTTGGAAGGACAGTTATATCTCACAGAGGATACTGCTGCTGTGAAATGAACTCCCCATCCACATAAAACAGATTTCATGCCTGTTTGTATTTAAACACAACTTATGGATGGGAAACAGAAAATTTACCCCAGGACTGCCTCTGTACTGCTAATGGACATATGCAGCTCCTAAATGCTTTCTCATGCATGGGTTCCCTTAAAGTATCTGTGGTATGATCCCAGTTATTATCATTCGGGGTAATATGTAGTTATCGACCATGGGATGGGTATGGCCAATTTATAACCAAATAGTATAGGTTATTTCAAGCACTAAAAGGGAAATTGTCTAGGCTTAAAATGGCTCACAAGGGCAGTTAGCCTGTGAACCTATAATGTAAAATTTCACAATTTTTTAATTTATGTATGAAAAATGAATGTATTTTGTATGTGTAAAAACTGTACATACATATCTGATTCACAGTGAAAGATGTCACCATTTTTATGTATGGAAAATGAATATCATTCATTTTGTATATGTAAAAACTGTACAGCTTTTCTCTCTGTACAATATAAACCTATTACTGTGTGTGTGTGTGTGTGTGTGTGTGTGTGTGTGTGTGTGTGTGTGTGTGTGTGTGTGTGTGTGTGTGTGTGTGTGAGAGACTGAGCTGTGGTGATCAGGGTTCATTATAACCTCTAAAAACAATGAGGAGCACAAAAGAGCATTACTGTGGCAAGGTATTTACTTTATGAGAATGCATAAAGCAAGGATTACATATTTCCAAAGGATTAGAACCTGAACATTTAGAATGTTGTGCAGACTGTAATGTGAGTATTATTAATCTGCATATGAATACATATATTTTCACAAAAAGAATGGTTTACATGTGCATCTTCTTGCAGAATGCTTTTTGTTCAATGAAGGAAAAGTTTTAAACATGAAATGAACGGACATAATAAGTGATGGGACTGGAGAAAGGAAGAATGATTGTCACTCTAAACAAGGTGTCCTGGATACACAAACATGCTAGAATAATAAGCGCCAGTAATGTGCATAAGATGTGCATAAGATTTTTAATTTAGTACGTCCTGTTTTCTGATTGAATAATGACAGTGAAGTGACATCTGAAAGATGCATAAAATGTTGCAGTACAAATGTGGATAGAATAAATTATACACATTTCTCTGAAGTCTTAGTCGCTGAGCAATTATTTGAATCTTCACAGAGTGTCATATTCATAAAGAACCTTAACAATGAGAGACATGATGAATATGGGATCCTTTAGTGGAAAGTGAAGTTGTCAGTATTTGCTTAATTTTATAAGTGTTTGCAAAAGGCTGGAGCTGGCATACAGGAAATTAGCAATCACTGCCACAAATGACCAAGACAGCCACAGAATCCCTGAATACTTGTAAATACCTCAGTAGTTAGAGGGCTGGAGGACATTGGTGTTTAACTGCAGTCTCATTTCTGTTAAATATCCAGTGCCACATGTGAGCTAAGCACAGACACTGAGCAGCTGCAGAATCCTGTTCTACGAGATCCAAATATCCATGGTAAAAATTTGACCTAGCAGCAACAATCACAGGGAGAAAGGTCACTCAGCCATGCCATGATTTGTTACTTTAGTGAAGGATCTGCATGCCACCGAAATTTTGACAGAATGTTCTCTGCATTTTTCAAGTTAATATTTGGAAAGAAGCTGAATATTCATACAATAGAATGTTCAAGAATCCTTTAACTTTTATAAGAGCATGGTGCACTCTAATATTGCTTTAACCTTTCAAAAAAATCAAACCTATGTGAGGATAAATGTTTTGAAATGAAATTCAATAAAAAAGACCACTTAGTATTTTTAATACTTTCTAAACTCCCCCAAATAATGATTTCACTCTGATGGCATCTGTAATACATGGTCCTGGTTGGTTTAATTTGTGAATACCATCTTACAGGAAGTTCTTAATAGAACTGGAGATTCATCCCTTGGAATGTAATGTTCCTGTATGTAACTGGATTTTAATTCATAAGTTATTGATCCTGTTGCTGTATCTTTTCTCACTGTAATATGAGAGTCCCCCTTGAGTGCGCAGCGTGTGTAAAGCCCCCAGCACAAGTCTGACATCTTAGCAAAGCTGCTGTGTGTTTGGTATATGAAGAAAGAAAGAATGCAAGCAGCAGAGAGGGTGAGCATCTTCTCGGACAACATTTAGAATCCGTTTGCTGAAGGACAGCAGGAAGTCAGCTTAATTAATAGTATAAGGCACTCACATTCCCAAAAGTCATTTTGCAGTATACAGGGAATCTATGGAGTTTATAAAATCTCAGCATGGAATATAGAGTTTTTCACTTTACATAAAATGAAGCTGTAACTGCCAAGCAGAAGCTAGTTTATTCTTGACAGCCAAAGACCTAATTTGCTTTCAAGGTGTTCTGGCACATTTGGCTGTATTCTGGAGTAGACTGAAATGCCTCAGACTACTAGCTGCAGCTGTTTTTGTGGATCCCTGTTAAGTGTATGATACACTGCTAGCATTCCTTGGGACATTGCAACCTATATTTTATAGGGACTATAAAACACATGCAGTAGTATCCTGTACTGTGGTTAATGCTGTGCTGACTTGCATGAAGATGTCCTGTGCAGAGAAAGACCACCATTTGCAATTGCTTACTTCTAGAACCACAGAAGCTTTTCTGAGACTACATGCACTGCATAATCAAAGAAGAATCCACTGCTTTGAGTTTTAGTGTGTTGAACAGTAGCTCACGTTAGAAAACACTTCAAAGCAGCTTAACTATTTGTTTCCTGGAAGGCAGGGACTATATGAATAGTGCATTGAGGGAGGCCCAGCAGGAAAAGTGACTCACTATGAACCTAGATCCCAAGTCATAGGCTCTGAAACTACAACATTTAATCTATTTTTAGGGTTATTTTTCCACACAGTCCTTAGCGCGTGGTGTCTTAGAACAATGGCTGCCATGAAACTTCAAGAGCTGGCATCCTCTAACCTGTACCGACGGAGACAGGAGCGGCAAAGTGGTGGAATGGCACTATGGAATGATCTGGAAGTACCATGCCCTGGCACCACCAGGTAGGTGTCCCAGGCCAGTGATAGTGTTTTCATGTATAAGTGTAAGCATGTGTGCGCGTGTGTTTGTTTTAGGCTCTTGTCCTGTTTATTGGAACTGGGAGTTGCTTCTAAGAAGCAAGCTGCTTAGAGATGTATGGTTTTATGTATAGCTTTCCGTAGCCCAGCCAAACAGGATGTCAGTGTTTAATAAACAGGAAACGGCACTAAAGTCAGCGGCATAAGTACTAACAAAAACTCCTTAAAGGGCCACAGAGGTGCTAAAATGAGTGTTATTATTTTATACTACAAATAAACCAGTCAAAACTAACAGATGCAACAAATTATTTACCACCGCTGGTGCATTTCTTGTTTAATTCAGATTTCTGTCTGATATTTGCTGGTATAACATGTAACAAAAGCACTTTTGTTTTACTACTTTTAGAACAGCAGTGCTTCGTGCTCAGTGTTACAAAAGATTTCCATGCCAAGAAACAGGCATTCAGCAGCTTCTAAGGTCATTAGCATGTGGTGTTATTACCGGTGAAGTCCTATTACAGATAATGTCACAGATGAACAAAATAAACAAGTGCCAAAGAGTTACTCTTCTGTGCACTCTGTGCAATAGTTTTTGCATATAAAGTGCAACAAAGAAAATGGAAAGGTTAAAACTTGATGGTAGAAAACCATAAAGTCTTTTCAAAATACATAACTTTCCGTACTGCTTCTTTTAAAACCATTTCAATAAATGGACATTTTGTACAAATGTTAAAGTTGTTTTATCAAGCTTAAAATAAGAGATGAGGATTGAGGTACTGCTTCAGTAATAAGCTTCCCTTGCCATCTTTATCTGTGGACAATGCAATGATTTTCACCCATGGTTGTAACTGTGCGTCTCCTGTTTATTCCACATATGCTAGACTTCAGTTTCATTTAATTGTTCAGTCTTCAGAAAATGTTTTTTGTTTTGTACTTCCTATGGTTATATTTGAAGTAGACACATGTATATTGTATTTTGTGCATTGTTGGCAAGAAGCTAATTGTATAAATGTACACATGACATACTAATAGCTTTGTATGAGCTTGAGAGGCTTCTTCCATTATGAAAGGAGACCACTTTCTACATTTGTCAGTCTATTCAAGTTTTTTAGCCTGAAATTGTAGGTAGATTTATGTATTACTTTTAGATGCAGGCTTATGAAACATAAGTCTGTGTTTAAAACCTTTAATACTGAAATTGTCTACCTTACATGCATGTCAGTAGTTTGTCATAACTGTGAATGACTGAGATTAATTCTACCTCATACTGCATGGCAGTTGTTACCCATATAGTATAGAGGTTACTTCTACACACATCTCTCAACACCTTTGCTCAAGAACTGGAGACAAAGGCACCCAGTCCCATGGTGCCAAAGGGTAAAGCCCTAAATGTGCCCCAGGTGACTTGTGTTTGGCTAGTGGTATGGATGCAGGAGGGAACAAACAGAGGATGGGAGTGAGCGAATGACACCTGCTCGCTCCTCCTGCGGGGAGGGAGAGGCAGCTTGGTTTGCTGCACTGGGGACACTTTAAGGGATGCAGTTGTACTTACTAAAGTATATTTGAGTTGTGTTGAAAAAAGTGGTTTAATTCTGCTGGGATTTCACTTTTTAAGCTATTTTCTTATTTTATGAGAGTGAATAGTTTGACCCAACTGCTGTGTGTGTGTGTGTGTGTGTGTGTGTGTGTGTGTGTGTGTGTGTGTGTGTGTGTGTGTGTGTGTGTGTGTGTGTGTGTGTGTGTGTGTGTGTGTGTGTGTGTGTACTCGCTTGTATGGAATGGATATGTGTGTGTGTATATGGAATGAATACTTGTTGAAATGAATTTTTTTCATTGATTTCCCCATCTTTAATTGAAAAGAACTCTATTATTGTGAGATCCTGTAACAATGGGGATGTGGACATCTTAGCATTAGTATGATGGAGGTAGAAGGAAGCTTGCCCCCTGGAAAAAAGTGAGCAATGTTTTACTTTGATTTTCCTTCTGTCTTTTAATAAAAAAAGAGGTCTAAAGTGATATATGTGCATGGAATAACCATGTAACACACACACACACACACACACACACACACACACACACACACACACACACACACACACAAAACAATTTAAGTAAATTAAATAATAAAATCATATAATAGATATACCTATATTTGTTGGATCCAGGGCCCATGATGGCAAATAATTTTTATCTTCATGCTGTGAGTGTTGTTGCAATTTCTATTCTTGACAGCATCACACTTTTTAAGGCTACATTTAAATATTTTCAGTTAGAGCAGTGGTACTTATTGTACTAAAATTCCGATAATTCCAAAAAAATATAAAACTACAAAAAACAAATGCAATTGTACTATAATCAGTATGTGTTTAGCACACTATCTACTACATACTAGCTGCTTTCAATTTCATGTATTTGTAAATTGGCAATGCAGAGTTTTTTTTTTTTTTTTTTTTTGACAAATGTTAAGTAATTTGAAAATTTAAGTACCAGGTTATTCAACATGAATAATGATATTTTGGGACATTTACATGTCTCCCCTATCCATGAAGAACAAGGGTGCTAAACCAGGAGTGTGTTTGCTGTAACTTATTCATTCATACAAATTACATTTGAATAGAGTAAGAGAAGGACTTGGAGTGGAAGTCTGTTCCATAGAAGAGGTATTCCCTGTGAGATAAACCTATCCCTCCTAGATATTCTTTGTATTTTGCAAAAGAAATAGAGATTCCTTGAGTAGGTGTATATGATACCATTGGACTTGTGACAGAACAACATGCAGAACCTGACCTTTTGAATCTGAACTGGGTTGGGTCAAGAGTCTGTAGGTTAACTATATCAATATTTGTTAATGCTATAATAATCCTTTCTATTATCTTTAAGCGAGAGTTGTTGGTTTTTAATTATCCAGGTCTGTTGAAGCCCCACTTTTGTGCAAGGGAATGACTGTTGCAGACTTTCATTTGTGCATCACAAAGCCTATTTTGAGGCTAAACTCGAATAGCTTCTTTAGGGATCGACCGGTCCATGCTTCAGACCAACTAGTACGCACTACACAGCCTGATATGTTATCAGGCTACACAAGATAATTGTTGGTATCTTGAGAGTTTGATTTATTTTGACATACAGTGATTTTCTTTCTTTTATTGTAGCCCTTATTTATTTTTGGGGTTTCACCGTAGGGAACACACTATTCTGTAATGTCTATTATACAAAATAAAAACATTAAACAACTGTTATGCTAAATTTCAAGCAAGTAAGTCTGCAAACTTTAAAATTAAAGCAAACGTTAGGATAATATAATGTGCAGACAATGTTCACCTTCCACCCAACTAGATGCAAAATGGGGGATGTTTAGCTTACGATGCCAATTTCATTTTTTTATATATATAATGAAAACAAGAAAGCAAATCATAATGTGTAAACCTGTTTTATTTAAAAAAAATTACATCTTTCAACACTTAAAATCCCCACAGAAAAGCAAATGATTATTATTTTTAAGATAAAAGGAATATCTGTACTTAGACTGATTCTAGTTTACTTCTTGTCTGTCTCAGTTCATGCTTACCAAAACACATGGGCATAAAGTTCCAAATTCAAAAGCATCTGAAACATTTACTTAAACTTCTCCAGAAATGTAATTTGTATTTTACAAGGGAACCATCATGTACCTCTGGTATGGGGAAGGGGAGATTTATTTCACACTCCTTTTTAATTTACATTTTATCTCTGAGGCTTTATTACCTTGCAGGAAGTAATGTAAAGAAGTCGCTTAACTGCAAGATACGATGATCTCAGAATTGGAATATGAATAAAAGGGGGTATGGGGGTTGCAGAAGGATATTATTGTTTTTCAGAAATGTTAATTTAAATGTATTACATTTGCTGCTGTTCATTTTCATCTTTTATCACATGTGAAGTGTACTATTTGGTGAAATGTGCTTTGTGGCATGCATTGAAAAAATAAAGTAGAACCTGCCCTGGCATTACATACTGTAACTGTCGTTTATGTTGGGCTCTGTATATATGTGTATCTCCTTCGTGGCTTTGCCACTTGTGGTTCAACCTGTGTATATTCTGTACAGTACAATTATTTTTCTTATATTACCCAAGCCCTTGGTTACATATGTGGAATATGTTGGGGAGGGGGCTCTGCTGTTAAATGATTGTCCTATATTTTACTGTAGAGGTAAGGAAGATGTTTTGTGATGAATGCCAGTCACAGAAAGCATTCCTTAGCTCAACAGTACACAATTGAACACGTATGTAATATCTGACCCACACATACTTCATTTATCACACTATGATCTGAGGAGTGGATTTATTATACATTTTTTAATTTTGCAAGAATGTAGTATGTTTCTGGATGAACACCAAGGACAAAATATGGGAATAGATTTTTTGCTTATTTGTTTCTGATGCTTTGAGAAAAATGCAGAGCATGCATATACAAATAACATCTTTTATAGACAGTTGCATATATTGCTCTCTGTTTTGAAAAGCTGAGGGGCTGTCAAATTGCAAGAATTCACCACTAGGAGGAGACAAATTGTTGTCCTAATTTGTGGTACACTGACCTCTGCACTACTGAGGATATTGATGGTCTGTGTAGCAGCAAAATAGGTGCTAAGAAATGGGGGTGCAGGTTTAGCTTCACTGTAATATCATAAACGTATCCTCACTGGTGCTTGTGAGATCCATGGCAGAAAATACAAACGTATCCTCACTGGAGCTTGTGAGATCCATGGCAGGAAATATAAATGCATCCTCATTGGTGCTAGTGAGATCCATGGCAAGAAAACTTTCATTTGTGGTGTAATTCAGGTTCAATGGTCATAACCAGGTCAAGAGTACCTAACCATAGCTCTCAACCTCAGTGTAAGAAATCCAAAGTTTAAAATAATGGCGGGACAAAGGCCCAAATGTAGCCACAGATTTTAAATTTTTCTTATAAACTTAGTTGCTAGAAAACGGGATTTGCATTAGCATGCATTTTCTGAATGATATGAAGTCTGAAGCTCAAATATATGTCATTTAGTGACTTCAGTCTTCAGTGATTTGTCAGAAAACCACAAATTTTGAGGAACAGACCCCCCCCCCTCAAAATCAGAACATTCTCTGAAAATCTGTACATGAGAGGTATCTAACTTCTCATCAAAGCAAACCGATGTTAAGGTCTCCTGTTGTAATAATTAGGTTTGTGTACAGCTCATGACCAGTAAGTAGGGGTGCTGGGAGGTTATTTTCTGTGACAGCAGGTGAGTGGTGTGTAGTTGTTGTAAGCAGCTCTGCCACATTCCTGATGAGACATTCAGCAAGGACCCCCATGTGGACTTATATTAGCTGAATTTTGACAGATATTGATGTGTGCCACACGAGTTTTCTGACAAATAACAATAAATAATCTAAGTCTTCCTGGGAGTTTGGAGAAAAGCAGTGATACCATTTCACATAGCATTACAAAGGTGATAGAATGCAGTGATGACCTGTAATTGCTCATATTCATTTGTAAAATTAGTTCTGTTTCGCTGAGCAGTTTTTTGGATGCCCTTTACCTGACTGCAGTGGGGAACACGTGTCTATCGAGTTAGTTAAAAGTAAGAAGACTTGGTAGAAAATGAGGGATCTGGGTTCAATTCACTATCACCAGAGTAGGTCACTAGTGCATCTGTGATCCATGTTCACAAGAGATGCTTAGATTTGCAATTATTCTAACATTCGTTAATGTGTGTGTGTGTGTGTGTGTGTGTGTGTGTGTGTGTGTGTGTGTGAGATACATGAAATATCTTGCTGTATTGAAGATTTAGGGAATGTGGAGAGCATGAACAGAGTTTCCTAAGCACAAGATATTTTATGTATCGTACAAAACAGACCCCCATGTCCTCCATTTGTCATTTTTTATTTTTTTAATATTTTTAGTAAACTTTAATGGATCACACTAATTGCCTAAGTTTGTAGTGAACAAGGCTTTGTGTAGTTTATGTAATTTTTTTGAATGATGTGCATATTAGAGCTGCACTAAATGGAATTATGTATGCTTGGAGACAGCCATTCTTTATTTGACAGATTGGACAGACTTCTGGGTAATCTGTATGTGAAATGAGAGATTTGGATGAGGCAGGCAGTGCTTGGATAGTTCTGAACCTGTGCTGTCAGCACTGTAGGTCTAACAGCATCTTTCTGCTGTGGTCCCTTGATATATTTGTGTGTCACAAACCGAAGTAACAATCTAGTTGGTTTATATGTGTGTATGTGTTTGTGTGTGTATGAGTGAGTGACTGCATTAGATCATTAAACCAGCAAAAGTGGAAGCAAAGCCGAAGTAAAACTCAGAACCAGTGTAAACGGCACAGAATAGACCACAACCGCAGCTCCAATAAATCCCCTTTATTCCAGGGAAGCTGGAAGCTAATAAGCCCCCCTGGTCTCAATGATATTTCCCTGGCACCAGTCTTGAAATTGAGAGCTGCAAGACTGTAGAAGCTGGAGTGAACAAATTATTGTATATGTGTTTTGTGAACATGGTTTGTCCTTATATGGGCTATTTTTATTTATTTAGCCATGATTCAATTTTTTTATTAGGGTTTGTTGTCAACAAATGTGTTTTTTAAAAAATGTATTTCTTATAAAAGCGTTTTTTTATAAAAATGTTTTAAATGTTAATCTGTGTATGTAAGGTGTCACACTTGACCCACGGTGGTGGTGGTGCTGTGGTAGCATTGTCGCCTCACAGTAAGACGCTGTCCGGTTTGATTCTCAGCTAGAGCATCTTCTGCATGGAGACATGCGTGAATGGGCGTACCTTCGTTGAAGGTTGTGCATCAGGCCTGGCAAGCCGGCACGTAAAAATCAACTGCCAATCATTAGCGGACCGGAGTTCTGCTGTGGCGACCCTTAACCAGGAAAAGCCGAAAGACACAAACAAACACTTTTGTCTAAGATAAAAAGATTATATTTTATTAATTGGATTTTAATCAGCTCTCTTCTCTTATTGGTGGAATTTCAGTGAAGGGCATATAAGTGTAATGGGTTGTAACTGTTTTTGTTTGCATCTGATGAAGTTTCAGGATGAAAACGTATCAGTCGTGTTGACGTTAGTGTGTTTCTCATGGTTTTTATCCTCTGCAATGACCGGGAATAAAGAGAATTTATTGGAGATGTGGTTGTGGTCTATTCTGTGCCATTTACACTGGTTGTGCATTATATCATTGTCTAGGTCAATCATCTCCATATTTATCAATATTTTCAAAGCAAGCCTTATCTAGGTTTGGCCAGTTGGACGGTGCAGCATTACAGATGTCCATGATGCTACTGGAATTATTCCAACAATGCCTGCATGACATCAGACTTAGAAAACTCCATGAGTCCCAGAAAGTATTAAAGGCTTTCTGCAGAGACTTGAGCTGTATGCTTCAGTACTAGAGAGTAAAGCTTGCCTAGCTGAAAAACAGTACAGAGATGTACAGGAATGACCTTCAATATTTCTGAAAGTGATGTTTTGCAAAACGCTATGGATAATATGTTAACACTGGTAAACGACCAAGAGTCAGACCATAACTGATGGAGTTGACCACTAATTTGTTTTGTAGTTGTAAAATTCATTAAATAACAAAGGGAATATAGATTTTGTCAGTAGGGTCTCTATCCCAGCTGATAAAAATTTCAAGCCAAGCTTGCTGCAATTTGTACTATTGTCATTTTGTGAGAGTAATTGTATCAGGGTTTGACAGATTAAGGTGGTTGTTTCAGATACAGTATTGGTCCTGTGATGCAGTTTTGAATGACAATTTTGCATGAGACTGAAATAAAGAGGAGAAGGAAATTGATGGTAGGGAAATTATGACAGAAGTATAAATTTACAAAATGTCCTGAACTGGGAATTAAACTCAGGCCTCCAGTTTATTTTCCTTGTGCTTGACCAGCTGAACTATTGGGCCACCTATTTGGGAAGCTGAATCTTTCCAGGGCTGAGACGTTTTAGATATTGCCTACTTCACAGTCTAGATTCAGCATAGTGACCGTTCCTTCTTATATGCTAAGCCTTATATTTCAGGTGCCATTGTTAACTCCTTGCAACCTGATTCAAGAGTGCAAGTTAGGATGTAAAAAAACACATGGACTACTGATCCAAAAGCTTGTAGAATACCAGTTTGGTACAATGGATATTTAAGTGCTGGGGTCATGTGTTTTTTACTTGTGCAACTTGGCAGGTGTCTGATTCTGCATTTTATGCAGTTACTCCATGTTTCATTGTTCCGATCACCATGGTAAGCAGCAAATAAGAAGGAAAGCTGTTTCTGAGATCTTGGAAAAAGCCATGAAACTGGTAGTTCAGATGGTGTGGCACAGGAATGATGTTCTTAAGGTCAATGGCCATTTCTTAATAAAGCATGTTTCTGTCTCATTCCAGACTAAGATTTCCATGGCAGTTACTAGCACAGTATTTCTAATATCTGTCAAAAAGGTTTTGTGAAATTTAATCTGACTTTTTTTTTGCAGTTAATTTTAAAACCTAGCTTGCATGAAAAAATACCTAGCAACAGCAGCAATAACTTTAACTTTACCAGTATCAGTAACTACACCAAGAAATATCCATAGATTTTAAGATACAAATGTGTGCATTGTACAAAAAGCTCAGTAGAAATCCATTGAGCATTCTTGGGACAGCTCAGTGTTAGATCATTATTTGATCTCTTATATTTTCATAAATCTAGATAAACTCTAGTGAGCAATTGTCTTAGCTGTACTATCTGCTAAGTAAGCTAAAACCTAAACTTGCTGGGCAGATACAGTATTGTCATCGTTGTCTTTGTTGTATACCTAGCTGCGGCCATCCCTTCTGAATTTTTTCCCCCATCACCTTAGCTCGGTAATCATTACGGTTAACTATGACACTGTCAGCTCTGTCGTGTAGCATTCTCTGTCTTCCTATACCAGTCATACATCTTATCTTCTTAGTGCAAGAAATCTGGACAAAGCTAACAATAAAGGTGGTACAATTTTTAAATACTGTTCCTATAAATTTAGAAAGTTGATAAAATAACAGGTTTTGCATTAACATGCATTTTCTGAAGAGTCTGAAACTCCAACATCCATCATTGTTTAGTGACTTCAGTCCTTAATGATTTTCCAGAAAAACACAATTTTTTAAAGGAACCAGTCAAAAATATGTAGCAAAACTCTGGATAATCTGAAAATCTGGACAGTTGAGAGCTATGATCCCAGTACTAAAGTTATTTATTTACTATTTAGTAACTAGGTAGATGGACTGCTCCAGGGACCTTTGTCAGCCACAACTCAAAAGCACAGAAGCAAAAGCAAACGGCATGAATAATCAGGAGACATACAGTGCATAAGAGACATGTAAAATCAATTGTTTTTAAATGGTCGTAGAAGAAATGTGCTTGTTGCAGATCCTTGTGTGGGTTACGTATTCTTATGTACAGAGAAGCACTGCAGAGAACAGTTGTTTATGATATTTACAACATGTACACAAAGTCCATTTTGAATTTAAGTCTTTCAGGAAACAAGCAGAACATCATTTAAAGACTGTTATCCTGAAGGTAGCATCCTTTGTAACTAATTCCTACATATTTATGTAGCATATCTGGGGGTCAAAGCTTTCCCCTCTCTGACTGCCACCTCATCCATGAGCCCTTTTACATCTTACAGAAGTTCTTGCCTTTCTAGTTTCAGGTAATAGTCTTTTTACACAACAACGCAAAGAAAAATTATCACTTTTTTTGTTCTCGCGAGATGCTGATTGTCTTCACAATTTAGTAAAAAAGCATTTGTATGAGCTCCGTTTTGAGTCACAGGCAAGTGAAACATTTCTTTGACCTCGAGTTTAAACTCTACTAATGCAGAGCAGTTTCAAAATAAATTCAACTAAGAACCCCTATGTATGTTGCCACATTTTCAGCATCTTTTAGATGTTTGGGGAAATATACCCTGAGCATGTGCACACGTGTAAAGATGCCCATATGAAGATCTTGCATACTGCAGATTTTGAAGCATATCTTGATAAGTGGCTTATTTTTAGCCCCAGTAGTGAAGGCACCTGATTGCCCAAGTTTCTCTGGCCCTATCCATTGCTTTATTTCTAAGATTTCCCACACTAACATAAACCATAATAATAAAAATAATAATAATAGCTTTTGCGTCTAACAGTGCTCCTAGCTTCAGTAGGAGCTTCATTCGTTTTGGTTGTGTTTTGGGGTTGCTCAAAACCCCTCGGGTATGTAGAAATTGCTGTATTACCAAAATCTTCCATTCTACTGTCCTCTTGTTAGATGAACTTGAATCTTACTTTATTTATAGAGACCAAGTGTTAAGCATCTGGGAAACCAAGGCCTGTCTGGAAAGATTCTACCTAACATCACAGGGTCCCTAAGCTAGAATGTTATGTGGGTACATCTAGAACAACAGCACTTGTTTTCTGTGTTGGTACATGTGAGTGGTGAGCCTCAGCAGAGGGTTGTGACATTCAGACAGATCATGAATAAATATTATACCATGTTTTATTGCATTTGTGGCCCAATGTTGCTGAATGTGCTTTAGTTTTTTTCTAATTTATGGTGGCTGCACAGTGTGCTAGTACAACTCTCTCCTCCCAAGAACTTTCCTGGTCTGTTATTGATGTCTCTTCAACAATAGTTTCTGTGGTAAATTCACAACAGGAATGTCTTCCCATTTACTTCAATTAAGTAACAATGCTTGTGATGTTAGTTACAGCATTTAATCACCACATTTGGTTTGTTCACCCTTCACACATATTTTATTATGACAGTGGCTGCAAATCAATTTGTGTATTTAACTATTGCATCAGTTTTCTAACATTACCTTTCACTGCAAATGTGTTTGCTGAAGCAAATCTTGCAACATACTAGAGCACAAATGTGTCTCTGGTGTTTAAGTTGTACCACTGTCCTTTTGAGACTTTTATGAGAAGCTGGGAAGCTCACCATCTTGTGTACATTGACTGGAACTCTGTAGATTCTGACCAGAGTGTATAGCAATGCTTCATAGCTCTAAGGGTATAAAGCCTGCTTTTGTAAACTCTCCCTCTCTGAACTCAGAGGTGATCTGAGTATGCTGCAATCGATATTAATGAAGGGAAGAAGTGGACAAATACATTGAATCATTGACCTGAAGATCTTTGCCCCTTTATCCACCTTTCTCAAGGTCCCAGTCAGATGTGGGGGGTGCTATTATCCCTTTTTATGAAAACTGTAACAAAATGGCTGACAAAAAGCAACTGCCACCTTTCAGAATAAATTTGTTGCTCTAGAGGGCAATAAAACTTCCCTGTTAGACTTAGTAGCCCACTTGCATACCTTTAGGTTTCAATGAAATTTCTTGTTTACTATAACCTTTTACACTGTAATCCTGGCTGAAGTGAATTTGTATATCCTATTTTATATTGTGTTTTTTTTTTGTTGTCATCCTGTCATGGCCATCAAGCCTTTCATGCATTTTTTTTCCTTTCTCCTTGCATCTATTAAGTGTGGTCACGACTGTCATCATACTTTGGTACCAGTTGATTTTGTAATGCTCATGCAGACCCTCATACTGTTGCCCAGCAAGTTTGTGCAATGCACAGTTTGCTGAGCCCTCTGGAGATGTACATTTGTGCATAGTTCTTATGCTTGTCTGGAAAGCATACAGTCCCTTGGACTCTTGCCGTCTGTTTTCCAGTGTGTGTGTGTGTGTGTGTGTGTGTGTGTGTGTGTGTGTGTGTGTGTGTGTGTGTGTGCCTTCCACAGTGAGTAATTTTATGGCTAATTCTTTATCTCCAAATGGACATCTGCGTTACACTGACTCCCATCTCTACCTGACTGACTCCTTCCATGTCTGGGCTAGGACACTGGTCTGTCTTTGTTATCTGGAGTAGAGCCAGGGCTTCATATGTCTATGGCATTGTGCCAGCCTGGCTGAAATGATGTTTCCTTGGATGTTGACCTTTGGCACTTTTAGTTTTGCCTTGCCACAAGTTTCCCTACCTGTTATGGCCATCTTAACTGGTTTCCTGACAGCCAGGAAAATTCAGCAGGTCTAACTATGAGGCTGCTTCTTTTGTTGTGTACCTGGAAGACCTGATGTATCACAGGCATTCATCTAGGGCTTTATCTGCCTTTGCATAAATTTCTTTCCTTTCAACTGAATAAATCATCTTTATCCTGCTTATGCTGTTCGTGCTGTCATCTTTTCTACCCACAAATGGTACCACAAGCGGAACTCCAAAAAGACTTTTTTTGGAAGTTGAAAGATTTGTTCACTGACTAACCACTCTGTCATTTAAAAAAAAAAAAGTTTAGTTTAGGGTTTATCTTTAAGGATCTGTAATGGAATTCTGACATGTAGAACACTAAATTACTGACTGATAGAATCCTGAGATAAATCTATTTCAAATGTATGAATGATAGTACTTCCTTATTCGTTACTTGTACAGTTTATTTCATTGATTTTACTTTTAGTTTGCTGAACCCATTGACAAATGGGACCTGTGAAGAAAAGCTGGATTATGCAATAAAAGGTGTCTAAAAACTTTGACAAAATAATGTTCAACAACTATAAAAGGACAAACTAAAAAAAAAAAAGTGATGCATTCTGTAATAAGAGGTTATTTCACACAATACTTATCATATTTATATTGGTGGGGGCCATTATCTAGTAGCAACAGTCAAAAGTACAGTGTGCTATATTAAAGCAATAACTGACTACGTGGTGTGAGATATTATAGCAATAACCCACGCCTCGGTGTGCAATGCTGGATTTACCCACGGTTGGCGTGGTTTGGTCACGATGGCGAAGCCCGAGTGGCCAAACAAAGCCAACCGTGGGTAAATCCAGCATTACCCACACCCAGGCGTGGGTTATTGCTATTATACAATGACATTATTTAAGAAAAAAAATAATTACTTTTCTTAAATAATGGCATTGTATAATGTCTCCTTGCTGCCCTTCCGCAGCTGTCTGGTATTCTGCGGCAGTTTTGATGTACTGCGCCTGCGTATGCCTACGCAGTACATCAGAGCTGTGGGCAAAAGCAACAGAGAAAGCAAGATCTCCATTGCTTTTTACTGTTTCGCTATTTTAAATGGGTTTAACATAGCGAGACAACTTTAAAAAAAAGCAACGGAGAATTTCCGTTGCTTATTTTAAAGCTGTCTCGCTATGTTAAACCCATTTAACATAGCGAGACAGTTTTGAAAAAAGCAACGGAGAAAGCAAGATCTCTGTTGCTTTTTACAAACTGTTTTGCTATGTTAAATGGGTTTAACATAGTAAGACAGCTTTAAAATAAGCAACGGAGATCTCCGTTGCTTATTTTAAAGCTGTCTCGCTATGCTAAACCCATTTAACATAGCGAGACAGGTTTAAAAAAAAAAAGCAACGGAGAAAGCAAGATCTCCATTGCTTTTTACACACTGTCTCACTATGTTAAAGGAGTTTAACATAGCGAGACAGCTTAAAAAAAAGCAATGGAGATCTCTGTTGCTTTTTTTAAACCTGTCTCGCTATGTTAAACTCCTTTAACATAGCGAGACAGTGTTTTAAAAAAGACTTATACTAATGGAAAAAGTCCGGGCGACCTGACCTTTTTCCATTAGTATAAGTCGATTTACAATGTGCACGCTGACCAATCAGCATGCACGTTTTGGAATATTAATGGGGGGGTTATGGTATAATGAAGATTTACCCACCGGTGGTGTGGTTTAATCATAAGGGCGAAGCCCGAGTGATTAAAGCTAACCATGGGTAAATTTCAATATACCACAACCACAGAGTCGGTTATTGCTATTATACAATGACATTATTTAAAAAAAAAATACTTTTCTTAAATAATGTCTCTGTATAACGGCACATTACTGTTCTTCCGCTGGTTGTGGTACACTGCTTCCTTGTTTTGATGTACTGAGCATGCATATGGGACTTGTGACCCGCGCATACCCAGTACATCAATGCTTTGAATGGAAGCAACGGAGAAAAGACAGTCTCCGTTGCTCTGTTTTTTCTGTTTTCTTTTTTTATTTATTTAAAAAAAATATTTTGAGGACTTTATACCAATGGAAAAAAGTCCGGGCAACCGGACCTTTTTCCGTTGGTATATTGTGGGATTTACAATGGGCATGCTGGCCAATCAGCGTGCACGTTTTGGAATATTAATGGTGGGTCATTGTATAATAGCTATTATGTATGTTGCTGTCCTTGAAATAATGAGAAAACGGTTAAGTATTTCATTAATTGGTAGATATGAACCTGCTATATTGCGAAAATTTAAAGTAACAGAGAAACTACAGAAAGTTATATAAAGTGGCTAAAAATTGTTAGTGTAAAGTTGCACTGATGGAAAAGACCTTGTACAAGACTGTTGTAGAGTATTGTTAAATAAGGGTGTGATCATTAGAACATCATTATTAACAAAATATAGCAAGAGTATTTAATTTTTCTGTTTGACCAGAAAACTTTGACTGAAAAAAGCAAACTTTTCAGCAGAGGCCCAGGGAGAAAAACTCCACAAAAAACATTATAGAATGTCATATATTAATACAAACAATAAAAGTAACAATGCATAGCAATTGCAGTACAGAGACATAGGATTAAACAAAGTTTCAGTAAAGTACAGGAGCATAATTCAGATCCTGCAGTATTGTGATGAACCTACATTGACATAAACTAAAGAAGTAGATATTTGTGAGTAATTAAATTGGGTACTTGAGTTAATGCCAAAGATCAAGATGAGGGAGAAGGAAGGAGAAAGTGCTGCAGAATGATATGGTTAAAAGAGAGAGGGTGTAGCAGTTAATTAGTACTTGCATACATTTTCAAGAGAAAGAAGTGGTATGAATGACTTGCATTTTGGAACAGAGCAGAGGTTAGGAGACAGAAAATTGAATCTAGAGATAATGAGCGCTAAACTAAGCAGTAGTTTTTGATGCTTGTAGTTAAGGTCTTGGTAATGGTGTAGAAGAAACACCGTTGGCAACTGACGCATAATAACCTGGACAATGTGATTAATTACGGAGTACAGGTGGTTAAAGGAAAAGGAGGAAGGGATAGAACGAGAAATGAAATCAGAGGCAAGATATTTACAAACAACAAAAGGCCAGATCTTAAAGGATTCAGGCAAACTATGTTGGAAGTAAGTAGCAGCTAAGCTAGGATAATATTCCTAAAGAAATAATTTAGTTATTAATTTGTTAATTGGGTGGGATGGACAAAGTGAACTGGACCATTTTGTAGCCACAGGCTTTGAATTTGGAAAGTACAGGAGTAAAATATTGTGGCCACTCAGCCTTGCTGACAAGGTAAACAAAATAGTTGTACAGCTGTAAGCAACTAATTAACTGTAGAGAAGTAAGGATGTAATTAAATATCCAGGAGTAATATGGGATATACATATTATTTGAGTCATTTGTCTTGATGCTGCTTTATTGCTTTGTTTGGAACTTCTAGGTTGTGGAGTCCTGCCTCTGACATACACCCAGTTATCCATGTACACCTGGGAATTGAAAGGGGCCGCACTAGACACTGTCATAAAGTGTGATGGTAAGGTTATTTTTGTTTACACCAAAAGAACATAACCTGGTTCTACCATGAGAAGTCCCTCAGAAAAATTACTTACTTAGGGGCATTACATAGTGTGGATGGATTGTCTAGTCTGTTTCTTACTCAAGGTAGGTATGTCATATTTCCCAGAGTTCTATTCTCAGTACTGCTTGTCTTTGTATCTGAAGTGTGCAGTGGAGATGCAAGTACTGGGAATGTACTCCAGGGCCCTCTTTTTCTCCTCTCATCTTTCTATGAAGGAGGCAAAAAGCATCTTAGTTCTCATAAGAAACAAGAATTATATATATTTTTGGAAAGGTGAGATTTTACCAAATGGTGTGGAGGATTAAGGCTGTGAGCTGTAGTTCTTGTTGTATAGAGTTTGATTCCTTCTGCCCTCATTTGCCTACTATGTGATCATGAACTAGTCACTTAACCGGATGCTAATCTTGGGTCACCACTGAAAATGGATTATGTGTCCAGTGGGTCTAACTGGTTAATAAATGGGTATTATTATTACCAAAGTAAACTTGGTTAAAATATTTCTGTAAAGGGTAGAGTTTACAAACACAAAAAGTATAGGTATGTTAGTATAAGGAATCTGTTTTGTATATTCATACAAGCAGAATTCACAATTGGAGAGAAATCAAGGCTGGATGTCTGTGTTGTATAGTATAAAATTAAGTGAATATGTTGAAAGTGAAGGTCAGTTTTGAAATGAGGACTACTAAGGAAGAATCACTGCATGGACTAGTGATGAGTAAGGTAGATAAAGGTGGGGAATACTGGAACAGAAAACATTAGAGAAGCAGTAGTATATTGCATACCTCTCAACCTTTTAGAGCAAGAAATATGGGCAAAGCCATAAATAATGGATGGACAAAGAGCCAGAAATATGGAGAATTTTTAAATGTTCTTAACTTATAAAGTTGATAGAACAGGTTTTTCAGTAGTTTGCATTTTCTGGAGTATGAAGTCTGAAACTCAAATGTCTGTCATTATTTTCTGACTTCAATCCTCAACGACTTATCAATGATTTGCCAGAAAACCAAAATTTTATGAGGAAAACACCAAAAACATGAGACAAAAATTTGGACAGTTGATAGGCATGGCATATTGTCACAAAATAAACTTGGTTAGGAAGTCAGAAATCAGTACAGGCTTGCGGAGAGACTGCTGTGGATGTGAGATGAACAACTTGTGGGCGTGAAGAGGGTGTGTAAAGGTCTTCAGTAGTGGTATATGCCTTAGTGTTTTGTGGATATTTTCTACTGTCACTGAAATCTCTCATGCTATCAACCATAAATCTCCAAAGCCTTAGAAGCAAGATACCTAAATTCCAGGCATGTATTTCACAAAACAACCCTGATATTATAGCAGCTACCAAAACCTGGTTGAAATCATATGTAAAAAACAGAGATTCTCCCCCCATGCTACTCATGCCTGAGAGCCGATCGGCCCCACAAGAGAGGAGGAGGAGCAATAGTCTTCCCTAGCAAATATGCATTAATTCCCTACTCAAAATCAACACCCAGCTTCTCCCCAGCTGAAGTACTAATCTCTGTATTAAAACTTAACCATAAAATATTTGCATAATTGCTCTGTATATTCCTCCAAGAAACAATGTACCAGTATTACAAAACGTACTTGCCTGGACATCCAAAAACATAGATAATGAAACCATCATCTTAGGTGATGTAAACGCTGATTGGCTAGACATTGCCCACAGCAGCCCCTCAAAAAACATAAACCTTTACAACTTCTTCCAACTAACTGAAGATATCACCAGACCCCACAAAAATAACAACTGGGGCTCCACAATAGACCGATGTCCCACTCTAACAATATCATCACACCAGGCATACTACCTAATACCATTAGTGACCACCACCCAGCATATATCCGACGCAAAACTACCCCAACCCCAGACCAACACCAATAAAAAATCAACCAGAAATTTAACTAAGGTCCAACCATCCATATTTAATGAAACCTTGGCTAAAGTAAATTGGGAACACCTCAAATCTCTGCCAGTTAATGAGGCTGTTGAGTTCTTTAACTCAACATTCCTAGACATCCTAAACTGGCAAGCACCCACCCACCAAAAATGAATAAAACATAACCATGCAAGCTGGCTCTCAAAATCCACCAAAGACGTCATGTCCACAAGGGATAAAATCTTGAAATCATGGCAGAAAAACAGACCACTCAGGTCTACTGCAATGCAAGCAACTCTGTAACCAGGCAAAACGTCTAATAGCCAGTGATGAAGAAGCTCACTATCTTCACCTACAACGCTAACATCAAAATAATCCCCCAAACATTCTGGTCCTCCATCAACCAACTATTACACCCAGGCTCGCAAAGCAACCCATCCCCTGACCCACACAAAACCTCTACCAAACTTGCCACCCTCCTCAAGTCCTACTTCATTGACACTGTAGCTAACCTAATCACCGCCTTTCCTACAGTTAACAGCACCACCACCAAGACAGCTGATGACCAAATCATCTCAGAAAACAATCCTACCCTCAACTCTAACCTAAAATTCTCCCCCATACCCACCGCCACAATTTATTTAAGCTAAAACTCTGTACTCTAGCCCCTGACAATCTACCCCCACACTAACTGCAGCTAGCTGCAAACTGTCTAGCTTATCCATTCAGCATACTCATTAACAGATCGATTAAAGAATCCCTAGTCCCAGACATTCATTCTCCCCTTACACAAAGGTGGCACCAACACAGACACCACAAACTTTCGGCCCATAGCAATTCTTACCCATCTTTGAAATATTGGAAAAAATGCATCCATGCCCACCTCCTCAACCACCTGCTTGAAAACCAAATTCTGTCACCCACTCAGCATGGCTTAAGACCAGGACACAGCACCACGCACTGCCCTCCTCTCCTTCCTTGATGCAGTTAACTGGGCATGGGATTCTGGTAAAATAATCGCTTCTCTTTACCTCGACCTCTCCAAAGCTTTTGATACCATTTCCCACACTATCCTCCTCTAAACTATCCCCTCTCCACATTTCTCCACCTTCCCTACAATAGTTCAATAGCTCCAATAGGCAGCAATCCACCAAATGACAACAGTCTTACTCTCCCTTCCTCAGTACTTCCACAGGTGTACCCCAAAGCTCCATACTTGGTACTCTCTTATTTAGCATCTTTATTTACAACTTTCACTCCACTCTGCCACAGTGCTCAGTAATCCAGTATGTTGATGACTCTACAATAATATACACTGCCAGTTCTAGCTCTGAACTCCAGCAAATCACTCACAATACCCTCACCTCTACTGAATCCTGGATGCTTAGCAATTATCCTGCCCTAAATCCGAAAAAAAATAAACTACTAATTTTTACCACTAAGAAAACCACTCCCCTGGATAAAAAAATTACAAAAAAAAACTGTTCACTATACAAGCCCAAGACAATACCACTATAGAAGTTTTCTCACACACTAAATTACCAGGCATTATTATAGATGAAAACCTTAACTTTGACCTTCACAAACAGTAACATAAAAAAAACACACTAAAGCTCTGTATGCTCTACAGGCACCAACATTTTTAGTCTCTCTACTAGACAAACCCTTGCAACTACCCTCTCTCCTTTATGGTGGCCCTCTCCTCACTAATATCCAAATTTCTACAAAATCCAAACTTGATATGTGATACAACAGAATAGCCAAATTTGCCACCAAGGCCAAATTCTCGTCCCACCACTGTAACTCACTGAAACAATTAGGGTGGCTGGAACTTCCCCCACCATCTCTCTTTCACTCAACTAACTACAGCACACAAAATTATCTACAGACCCACAGACTGTACTGCTCTCTCAACTCTACTTGTCAAATACCAACCCAGCAGGCAACTAAGATCTGTAAATCATCTACTTCTAAAAGTAGAAAAGCCCACCTTACCTGCTCTTCAACTCCTCTGCTCCTTCACTGTCGCCAGACTATGGAACTCCTTTCCACCTTCTATAAGAAACACAGGCAGCACCACCACCTTGAAACAAATACTAGAAAATCATCTCAACTCTTCCTGGCTACCTATCTGCTCTATAACCTAACCTCTTCCTTCCCCTTGTATGATAACTAAACTCCTATGCTTTTTTCTACTGCTGATGGGTATTGTTTCCTAATTATTTTTTTTTTCATCTCTTGCTGATACTGGTGCACTAATGCTGATTAATATATCTCTGTTTATATCTCTCTGACTTGATCTGGCAACCAACTAAATTCCTGCTTTTATGTATATATTCTGTATATATTACTGTAGTCACTGTGTAAGACTGTTTCTACTTCTGTACCGATTGATGTTTTTTTTTTTTTTCTGTGTCTATGTTCTTGTCGGAGCTTTTCTCCCTGGGCCTCCACTGCAAATGGGCTCTTTTAGGCCCAGTAGACCTTCCCAGTAAACAAATGCAATCAATAAATATTTACATGGATGGTATCCATTAAATATACCTGTCCAAAGAGAGGTGGAGTAGGTAGGTTTCTGATTTCAAATGAAACAGAATTCCAAATTGCAGATCCTAAAGTGTGAAAAGGCATGGATCTGGGTTAGCATTAGTGATATGTATCTGCAGACTTACAGTTGGATGGCATTGGTGAATAAAACAATGGTTAGTATGAGAGGGACATATTCTGTTGTGGGAATGAAATCTCCTTTACTAACAATCCTGACTCCTGGTAGATCAAGCAGAAAATACTGTAAATGTTCCTTGGATGACTGAATAGCTTTCTAGGATCTTGCCAGTGCAATAAGGGTCAAGTCACACTCCAAGGTGATTCAACTTGGAAGGTGATTTGGTGTTTTCTTTGGCAGGAGAACCAGCACTTCATAATAGAGTAAATGGCCATGAGCACTAGAAAGCTTAGTGCTGGTCTTGATAAAGTTTGTGAAATTACTTGCCATGACACCAAACTGTTATGAGAAGAGAATATGAACCCGCTGCTGTATTTGCGTGAAAGTGGGCAAGTAATACATTATGCTCTGATTCTGGCCTGCCATTAAAATAAAGTAACCTTCTTCACAATACACAGACACTGCCCTTGGGTACTTCAAACCCAGCTCAATCACCACTGATGAATTTCTCATCCTGCAGCATGCTGAGTAACCCACTTCAGAGGTGCTCATCTGCCCCTCGTGGCTGTAGTGGAACACCTTTTTGACATTGTAATGGTACAGCAGCTGTTCACCCTGCCCCCCCCATCATAAAACAAGCAGAAGAAACTACTCCAGTGCAAGCAACTGGTACAGCCCTCCACTGATTCCCACAGGACATCTATCAACAGACCTGATACAAATTAGTATGTACGCTGAATTGTGTAATCCTGCTCATTCATACACAAGCATTAAGAGTTCTGGGATTTGTTTTTCAGGAACCTAAGGGCCAGAGTTCTTAACCTTTTACAGTGCTTCCTACTTCAACTTAAAGTACAACCACATGTTTATTATAGACCTTTTCTACTATGCACTGTACATATAAATTAGAAAAAGACGCATCAGAAGAATAAATACATTGATTAACCCCACAAAGCTGAACTAAGGCATTACAGTCTAAGAGCATTTGAAAGTTAACAGTGATGGCAAAATGGAGTCCAGTTCAGTTCAGGCAAACAAAAAATCCCAATCTGCTCATAAACCAGGCAGTTGCCAGTACCAGAATGAGGCCTTCTCTTCCATCCTGTCTTTACTCGCATCACCAGGCAGTTGCCAGTACCAAAATGAGGCCTTCTGTTCCATCCTGTCTTTACTCACATCTAACTGCTCCAAACACACTTGAAATGATACGATAACTCTCCACGTTCAAGACCCGTATTCTAGTCACAATAGAAATAATGAGCAGTAGAACTGAAAACATCAGGGCAGCAGCACCTACACATCACCCAGTTGGCAGACCATCACAAGATCTACCCTTCCATTGTCTCACACAAACAACTAACTGCCAACATGTCAGATTTATTTACTGTTTACAGTTTATTTACTGATCGAAAAATGTTATTGAACTGTTGGCTGATTGTGCTGGACAGGCCTATTATCTCAAAATAAAGTGCTGAGAAGAGTGAGCTGCAATTATCTTGGCTATTCTCTCTGCCGAAGTGAAGAACAGATTACATTTCATCATGTCACTTACCTTCCTTACTGACGTTGGTCACCAGTTGCCTGATACTGCCACTGCACACACCACATCCTGTAATCATTAATAATGCAGCTGCTTTCAATTTTGGTTTAATGTAGAAATAATGGAAGATGGTCTGTTTCCAATCCAAATATCCTTATAAGTGTATATGATGAGTATAATAGCAGTACAGGACAGGAGGCAAATGACAGATGTTACTCATTCTGTAAAAATGGCAGTGGTAGCAGCAGCAGAAACAGCCGGAAAACTAGACAAGGTGAACAGGTACATGCTTGGCAGATAAAAAAAATAATAAAATAAAAACTACAAAGAGCACAATAACAAGTGTTTCAGAGGTAACAAGAAGCCAAAGCAAACAGAAGAGCCGTAAAAAGACAGAACAATAAAATGAGAGAAACCAAGGAGAGACACTTGGACTAGGGACTAGGCAGCCGGTTGCAATCATTTTGCCCTCAGAATTCCCATCATCAACACCCACCAGAACTGTTCCAGCTACATGAATGCCTTGATATCCAGATAAGACACTTGCCTCAGACATCACTTGACACCAGCATATCTGCAACATCTTAACAACTACTAGCAGACGAAATGGTTTACTATACTGCTATTACTTTACAACTCCCTTATGATTCAGAAAAAAAAAATCACCTGCTCTTATGTATATGGCTTACTAAAGACAGGCAATTTACATGTTCTTAAAAATGTGATTTCAGAGACTGCTTTTGCTACAATGAGGAAGATCTCATTGTTGGCTTATTTGCATATCTCTGTGTCGCATTTTTCAAGCACTTGAACTAACAGCCCTTTGTGATAGGAATGTCCTGGCAACTTGTACATCACATTTTCACTGGCACCCCTGTTTAGTCTCTCTCAGACAAACATACATACATTACGTACATACATCTGCACTCATGATCCTCTGCCGGATTCTCTCCTACTCATAATGACAGACACTCATGTAGTCTTCTAGATCTATTCATACCCCAGTAGATGCACACACATGCACTGACTCACTCACTCTCTTACCCCCTCACCTCTACTTATTTGTTGGAACTTTTCTGAACTTACCTGCACTGAAGCTTTTTCCATTGACTCCAATGTGTGACTGGCATCTTTTGGCAAACTTATATTTTGCATTTGAATGTGGTAATTTTCACAGCCAAGCAATTCTCTGAATCACCTGTCAGCATAAATTGATAGCTACAGGCATTTCCAGGGGAATGCACATAGCTAATTAGCATTAGCTGCTCTCCTGATTGGCCTCATTACCATGTACTGCAGCCAGCAGGACCATGATCCATGCTAATGCTTTGCCTGCAGAAAATCAGTCCAGTAGGGTGTTCTGTGAATCCGAAAGGGTTACCTCGAGAGACTAGGCACTTGTGGTAATGCTTATCTCTTATGGTAACCCTTTCTGAATGCCAGCGCTCATCCTTTCTGCTTAGATATCTTTTCAGATGTCATTTTAATAATGGAATTTTAACCTGGAGGGCAGTTAGACCCTCCTCCATAGTTAATATTCAAGTATGTGTGAATAAAGTTTATTGTATAGACTTAGGGTGTGTCTGTTGTGAAGACTGTGGTGCAACTGACAGAGATGTTTTCTGGCTGGACGTTGATAACAGGTGCAAATTCAACACCCTCTCCATGGTCAGAAGGATCTCTCTCTTGATCCCACTACCAGTTTTTTTCTGCATATTTACAGATTTTAGTTGTTACTGATATGATAAAAAATGAATGCTATGAAATAAAGCCCCCTTCCCCAGTGCAGGTCCCATTATTTATGAAAACATTGTCCCATATACTGCCAACTCACTGCATTTCATCAGTAAAGAACAAATGAGAAAAATAGTCCCTTTTGCTTGAGCAGTTTAGAAAGCAAATCATGATTGTGGGGGCAAGAGACATTCAAAATTAATTTGCAGCATTAAAGTAACGTGTATTGTCACACATGTGATACAACCCATTGCAGAGCAGGCCTTGGGCACTACATTGGGGGATAAACAGGAACAGTTTTCTCTGACAGTTTTCAAATGTGCATTAGAAGCAGAATCCCCTGGAAAAAATACATTGTGTGTTTCGGAGCAGAGTCGTAGAACAACTTGAATGTATCTGTGGGGAAAATTGTCACCTGATGTTGCAGCAGGGAGTTCCAAGTCAACAGCTTAAAGGTGAGGTCATTAGAACTGGGGAATGCACTGGGGTTTGGAGTATGAAGACTTCTAAGGGGTTTAGATGTAGTTACTTGTCTGGAACATAGAAAATTACTTTGTTGTAGGCATCTTACCAAACTGCATCTTTGAAAGTATGAGCGTGTCTGATGTCTAGAGTCTGCTACTGACTGGGGCAAAGGGGTGCAAACTGTAATTTGCCTTCTGGTTTAGATTGAGTTCAGGAAGGTAGGTCCTGTTTGCAGTTAGGGTCCATATTTACTTTTGCTGCTCAGACTGTTCTGGTTTTGAAGACCTCTGTAATCATTCTGAAAGCTTAAATTCTCTGAAGTTTTATACGAGGGACAGGTCTCAGTATTTGCCATAAACTTCCTTATGATGTTTCTGAACTAGAGGAAAATTAAGTCTGTTATCTTGGTCCTTAGTGAAGACAAATTGCTGAGATGACAAACAGTTTTGCAAGTGCAGAGATCAGTGTGAGTCAGGGATGGAACAAACTGTTGTGTTAGGAGTCTTTGTATACTTACCTGGTCTGAAACAGTCATGGCAGTTGGCTCAGATGGACCTTGAGTGAATCCTGGTTTTCATCTTCTGTTACATGTACAAAATAAATGGATGATCACTTACAGAATCAGGCAGACGGTGTGTGTCTTGTGTATTGTGCTCTGGGACAAATGCTAGTCTTGCAGGGTTGCCCTCCCATATCTGTGGTATCACTGGGAAGCTAGCAAACTGACCAGTTAATATTAATATGAACAAGCAAGTCCCTGGTGGGTTGGTTGTGGTTTGGCAGGAAAGCAAAGAAATACTGGGTACATTTAGGAGGGTACGCTATAACTCAAAACTGTACTGTAGGCAGTATTTTAAAGGCAAGGGGTAGCTATTTTAGTTCATTTTAATCTGGTGGCTGTGTGGATTACCTGCTTCACATAGTCTCTGCTAGCACTGTTGCTATATTTGACAACACTAGATTTCTTCATCTTCCTCATCTTCTGAATCCATGGATCAGGCTCTTCCACGTGTGGCTGCTTTTGTCAGCAGTTCCACGCTGTAATAGTGATCATTCCCAAGCTCTTGACATACTGATTAAAGGAGTCGTTTTCTAATTAGACAGCTGCTTGCTTGTACTAACAGCATGTCGAGCTCTGTAATGCTATTTTGTGATTACCTTTTCTGTAACTTTAAATTTCTTTATAGGTTCATAGACAAGTATTAGTCTAGCTGCTCTTGCAGGCCATTTTAAGCCTAGACAATTTCCCTTTTTATACTCTAATCGAGAGTTATATATTACCCCTAAAGATAATCTATGGGATGACACCATAGATAATTTTAAATTATCTATCAAGGTCGTTTTGTAGATTTAAGTACCCCCAGTTTTACATGTCTTGTCAAGTCTCTTTTTCCAGGGCAACCAATTGATCAGTTCAATTCCCAGTAGTACATTATACCGCATGAGAGTGTATGGAACAGTCTGCAGATGCAGTCATATAGCACTGAGCTAAAACATTTTATACTGCACTCTGTAACATTCCCCAGGACTTCATATACCATGCTCTTGCATGGATGCAAATTGTTACTGAGAACATGTCTTAATGTAGTGTCTTGAATATTATATGGTTAAGCCTAAATGATTCACATTTTAAGAGTGAACATTCTGCTGTGAAGTAGCAGCTATTAACGAACTGCTTCCACTGGTATAGGATTTAATTTCCTCTGCTTCATTTTGCCTACTCTTGACTCTGAGCAAGTCACTTAACCAGACAGTGTTCCTGGGCTAATCTGAAAAAGGTCTATTTGGCTCAGTGCTTTATATTGGTTAACAAATATAAACAAATTAATGAAATTAAGTAATTAGATTCCATCTTAAGATAGCTCTAAAGAGTCATCGCTGCTAGTTCTGCTTTCTCTTTTCAACGTAGAATGTTCCGGCTACTGAACTATACCTGCTTTTTTTTTTCCTGCTGCTGTTCTCTTGGATTTCTTTTTTAAGGCTGTTAAGCCATTTAAAGTGTTTTGGACTTTTGGACTTGTTTGGCTCATTATATTCCTTGAGAAGTCTGTGCTGTGCTTTGATGGTGCAACTAGCATCCTGCCTCTTCTAGACCACACCGAGCACATAGACCTTCGATGCACTAATCAAATCCCCAATCATAATCAGTGGTGTAAACAAATATATGCTGACACTGCTCCAATGACCTTCTGGCTTATAAATGTTTTTAATTGTTGTGTTAATAACCATTTGTTTTATTTGTCAGAGAGATTCAGTTCATACTTCTGAACTGTCCCTGATATTTGCAGAACACCCCTGATTTTGCCTTATATTTTTGTCCTGTCACACGTAAGACTTTTGATTTTCTGTTTAAATCGGTAAGGATTATGGTTGATCAATAATGTAAGCCAGTGTTTCATACTTATTGTTCAGAAAATGCATGTTGTTATAAAACTTGTTATTTCAACTTTTTAAGTGAATCAACACTCTGCCTGATATGGAGCCTTACCCCCCCCCCATTACTTTTGGCTTTTGTCCAGAATTTTTCAGCAAAGAAGATGAAGTGTGCAGTTGGTGTAAAGCCAACAAACACTATTTTATGTAAATTAATGGCACACAGGATCTGACTCTGTAAATTAGCGGAGTCCTCCATGAAGCAGTCTGCCTTTGAGTTGGACTGGTTTCTTGATCTCCTATCAATGTGGCTGTTCTGCAGTACTTTGCTCATTTATGATTCTAGTTCCCAGACTGCATGAACACTATGTAGTTGGGGTCTCTTCTGCCTTCTGTACTGTACAGCAGCCATCTCTTGTATATGCATTCACTTTTTTAAAAAATAAGTAATATATGAATTGGTATGAAGGATCCATACGGCTAAATTTAATAAGAGAGTAACACCCATACATTGAGTGGTACTGACAATGAATGAATAAATAAACAGATAAATAAAAACATGGGCTTCTTCCTCAGTCATATCAGTTTTCACTGAAAAACTTCTGTACTTGGCAGATCAGAATATGGGTCATAAGGCAAAATGATGAAACTATTGGTAGCTATAAAGAATGAAAGAATCCCTCACAAGACACTAGAATAATTTTCAAGGTCAGTTTTTTCCCAAATGTGATAACAAAGAAATAAATGGGAAATTGTACTGTTGACATTAAATCTATTACCTATTGTCTTGTGCTTCTCTGAGTAAAGTTTACTTTCATACAGGAATGTGTTGATGTCTGTTTTCCATTTCCCATGTTTTAGCTGTCTGTAAACATCCAGCTCTTATCTTGGTGCACCATTCACAATTTGGCAGGGAATAAATATGTGTGTGGGGGTCACCATGACATCTCGCTCTCTCAGAGCAGTTTAGCCAGCAGCTGACTTCTTTTAGTGATGTCCACTGACTGTTTACCCTGCAGGAGGGGAGGACGTACAGGATAGAAACTTCATAGGGTCAAGGGAATCGGCTTACACGAATGCAAGTGGGCAGAGTGTGAGAATAAGGACATCAATGTTAAGGAACACTGTAAGGAAGCATTTATTTATAGAAAGGGTGGTAGAAGCAGTAAAATCTAATGTAATTGTTGGGGCAGGTATGAAGCACTGTAGCTTGGGTTTGGAGGGGGATATCTAATGCTTTATTTGAATCTGCATCATACTTGGTAAGCAGGGAAATGGACAGTGTCCTGTATACACCAGGACAGAAACGTTCAAGTGCTTCATGACTGTCAGCAGATTCAATGTAGATTGCAGTAAAAATGGGAGGGGTGGGAAGAGAGTGAGTGAGACAGGGTGAGGGAGGCATACAAAAATACAAGCTGGCACAGTTCGAGAATCAGCAGATTCAAGGTGGATATCAATAAAAATGTGAGATGTGTGGAGTGAGAGAGGGTGATAGAGATGGGTTAGGAGGAGTGTATTTAATACTTTACTTGGACTTGCATCATACTTAATATGCAGGGAAATACACAGATCAAAGTATTCTCTATCCACCTCTAGACTATATCTGCCTTTGTGTTTTATAAGTAGCACTGCAAGAGAAATGTTTAAAGGTTAGATTTTAAGAAGAGCCACAGTGGTCAGTGGTAGAGATTTACAACAGTTGCAAAGCTATTGTGTAAAGCTTCTGAGTGCTTTGGATTTCTGTTTTGGGTATTTTATGCTGAATGCAAACATACCTTGTGTGTGTTAGAGTAAAGGAGCTTAAAATGTACGCATTTTGAGTTAAGGGGAATGATGAAAAAAAAAAGATTCAGGTGTTGTAGAATGCTATACAAGCTTCTTGGTGACCATTTGCATTTGGTTCCGTTTACAGATATCAACAAAACAAGCTGGTCAAACAGCTCAGCAAAAGTTGGTTACTTTACCCAAAATGCTCACATGGAAGTGTTCAATACCTTTTTCTGAATAAATGTAATCCTTTTCAGATTGCACTGCAAGTCGAAGGGGAGCAAAATGTGCCTGTGCCGACTGGTAATGTAGAAGCTGAAATGCAATTAGGTGGCCCAAGTTCCCACATATCTTAATGCACCCACAATAGTTTTATTTCACCTTTATGTTGCTAGTCACTATGGACATCTAAGGTGTCCTGCTTTCTTACACTCATACCATCCTATTTTATTTGTTTTTGCATTTGTTAAGCACTGATCCACATGATCCTTATTGAAGCTAAGCCCAGGAGTTCTGTGTGGTTAATTGACTTGTTCAGAGTGATAAAGTAGGCGAATGCAACCTGAGGGAATTAAACCCCGAACCACAAGAAGTAGCTTGTTAGCTCATAGTTTGAACAATTTGTCCCAACTTTCATATGGAATCGTTGTCACTACAGCTCTTATATGTGTTACTGTCTTCATCATTATTGCGTTTGGACTTGTTTTTAATAGTTTATGTTGTAGTTGATGTTCTATTTTTGTCAGTCTGTTCCATGGCACATCCTTAGTCAATAATTAAAGTAGTACGATTGTGTGGGTTGGCTCTGTTTTACTTCCTCTTTGTCAGTGTTATCCAGGTTTACTGTAAGTAATATGGTGATAACCACACCTTTCTGTCTTGATATATTATGTACTGTTGCTTGTTTGCTGCTTTTGTATTTTGGCTAAAGTGCATTTTTAACTATCCTGGCTAATGTTTGTCACATCATTAAGCTTAGCGTATTTTTCTGCTCAAGAGAGAAAAGACAGATGCGTAAGATACGTATTTCTTTGTTTGGTGATTTAAAATAGTAAACCAGCACGGAGCTGTGAAAATGGCCAGTGTAAGCAACAACAAAGCTTGGTTGGTGAGAAAGTTAATCAGCCCTGATACAAGACTTAGGATGGGCCCTTCAACAGCTTGTCTAGCAAACAGAAGGCAGAAAGCCTTATAGGATGGATGGAGTGCAATTTGAAGGAATAGAGTCTACCAGAAGGGTAGTGCAGCAACTTTTTAGTCTTTGTAAGTGACAGCACGTGAAGTCCGGAAGGAAAAACATGTCCCAGAATGATATGTAGCTCTGCAGATGGTGGGACTGAAAGCATGAGAGGGGACTTGGCAAAGATGAAGGAATGGTTAAATGTGGAAACTTGGTTTAAATACAAATAAATGCAGTAAGAAACAAAAGATGAAGAAAATGCACAGCTGAGTAGGATAATACGCTTCCAATAATCTGTTTGAAAGGGACATGAGACAAACATTTCAGATTATCACAAGATAGGAATGCCAATGTAGGAGTGCAGTAAGGCAGATTACAGATACACTAAGGTGCAAAGTGTCATTGCCAGTGGATAAAGTTTATAGCTTTGTGCAGAGGACTGATGAAATTGAATTTGCATTATTGTGGCATTCTGGTAGTGATGTCTCTTCTGGGATGTAGGCTGGAGGCAGTAGAGAAAAGGGAATCTAGCACAGGAAAACTGGAAAAGGTGTGCACATAAGTCATAGAAGGACACACTCAAAAGTAAACAATGGTAAGCAGGGAGTGCTGGAAATACAGATGCCAGAGAGGTAGCATCCTTTAATGAATGAGAAGTATGCAAGGACAAGAGGATAAAAATTAGAGAGTTCTTGTCAGCTAGTTTAAAAATCAATGCAGTTTATGGTTTACATTTATGTTCTTCTTTCCATTTTGTATGTTGTAGTCTTGTTACCAGGTGTTTTTTGGTGCAGTGAAAGTGATTGTAAGTGTGATTTAAGCATGATAATTAGTGAGTGTGAAGTGATCATGTGCCTTGGGGCATCTGGTATGTGTCTGTGGCAGTGTTGGCATTTGACAAGTATGCAACATTGTTAACTTGAAGACACCGTGTTTTTAATAGTGTTTTTTTTTTTCAACTATTTTTTTTCATTTTGTGCGCTACAACAAGTGTAATTATGGTGCTTCAGTATGTACTCATTCTATATGTATTGTGGATGAGTTGCTCCTTTTCATGGCTGCATTTAATTTGTCTTTAAATAACACTTTCATTTATATTGCTTAATTTGATATCTTAGCATATTGGGCAAAGTACCTTGATGTGTCATTGTCCCAGTCTTGGATATCGGGATTACTTTGATAGAACTCTGCAGAGTTTAGCAGTCTTCCACAGAGTGGATTCTCTAGGAATGATATTCCTAAAAACATATTTCTGGCCTTGCTGTAGAATCATAGGAAATTTAAAGAAGTCCTAGACTCTTACTGCAGCCACTAATGTCCACCAAGATACCAAAAAGATAGCTATAGATTCTGCAAGAAAACCTAACACATGAGAAACGTTAGTAAAAGGGTGCATGCCAAAGGTTAGATAACAATTGGTACTAGTACTGGTACCTGATTAGTGAAAGTGCAGAATGATAGCAAATTCAGAACATAACCTTACCAAGTCTAAGGCCAAGTTAAAACTAACATAGTTGTTTTCAATTTATACCTCCTTATTTATTAAATGTCTTTTGTCTTGTCGCTAAACACATCCTTCATCAGCTTAAAGTTCATTAGAAATGGGTGTCTTTGTATTACCTTCCTAAATACCTCACTCAATCTATCAGATTTGAATACTTGTGCAGCAATTCTAAGTACCTCTCATCCAAAACTCTTTAGAATTAGGACTCCTATACTACCTTTTTAAAACTCCATTTCCTGAGCTTATACTGCAATGCAAACAGAGGTGAGAACTGAAAGGTAACTGCATCATGGATAAAGAGAGAAAAACGGTGGAGGCATTAGTGGAAGTTGGACTTCAGCAGAGTTTGAAGGTTAAAGAGAGGCAGGAGAGCATCCTTTACCAAGTACTCACCATTGTGATTGGGGGATGTCGAAAAGCCACAGGGCAATAGTGTCATGTGGTGCACTATTCCTGGAATGAGGCAGGGATGTACCACTGGAACCAAGATTGAGAATGCAAGACCATGGTTTTCATTCCGTTAGGAAATGTAGTAACACAGTAAAACATAATACAGGCTAGCAACAGAAGCTAATAGCAGTAATAAAGCTTTAGAAGTGAGAACAGAATAAAGTGCTGTGCAGGTTATGAGGAAATTGTAAGAGGAGGAGACAACTGGCCTGACCAACACGACAATATTAAGATGGAAGATTAATGAAAACAATGGATTTGTTGGTGGTCATAACAAGTTTGCAAATGCAGGGTACAAAAATGTCTGAAATTACTTGCAGTATACTGAGCAAGAGCAAGTCTAGTGAGGATTCAGGTTTCTCTTTTTCAGAAATGTTTGTGGACTGGCATTCTTAAAATTATTTCATTGTCAAGGTGAGGCAACCTGATAGAGAGGTTCATAGATGTGTCATCAGAACCATCACAGAAGCTAGGTAAAGTACACATTAATTCAGTTGTAGATAAAATAGTAATGTCTTTCGGCTTTTCCCGGTTAAGGGTCGCCACAGCGGAACTCCGGTCCGCTAATGATTGGCCGTGGATTTTTATGGTGCCTAGTTGACAGCCCGACGCCCAACCTTCAAGGAAGGCACACCCATTCACGCACGCACCTACCTGCATGTCTCTAATGTCACTCGACCATGGGGAGGACATGCAGACACCACACACAAGGCGCTCCAGCCGAGAATCGAACGGGAGAACCTCTTGCTGTGAGGTGACAACACTAACCGCTGAACCACCACGGCCTCAGTTGTAGATAAAATGACCAGCATTTATGCAGTAACCTTTTGTATGCCTGCCTTTGACCAAACCCGCACAACAACCTGTCCTGAGAGATGGTTGAAGGCACACGAGTCATAAATATATGACCACTTGCTGAGTAAATATCTACAAATAACACTTCAAGAAACATGTAGTTCTCTACATTCTCCAAGTATTAAGGACTCCTCTGCCTTTGGGGATCTTGTTGAATTGATTCTGATGTACCTAGGATATGAAGTCTATTACATAAACAGGTGCTGATTATGTTCTACTTCATTTGCTAAGAGCTTGTAAAAATAGTACTGAACATCTAATCATGACCTGACAATCATTTGTCTCTCCTCTATTCCTGGATTTGACCACTTCAGTTTCCACTTTAGATACTGTGTGAATGAGCAAGTCCCTAAACCAGAAAGGTGTTCCTGTGTTGCTATAGAAGAGTTTCTCGTGCTTTAGTAGGCCATGTGTATTTAACAAGTAAATAAAACTAAAATGTATTGGATGTCTCGGATATCCTGGAAAGTTAGTTCACTCTTATCCCAAGGGTCAAAGGAAAACAATGAAAATCCATTTTTGTGGATAGATTGTTTATCAAGTGGGTTTTTCCTGAGTTGCAATGTTTGGTAATTTTGTGTTATCAAACAGGTTATTACTGTTATTCTGTTTTGCATTTCCTAATAATATAAACTACTATTTCAGCCTCTGAGAGACAACATTGTCTGTTTCCTGACAGAAGTCTGTATGCTTTTTTATCTTTCATTTTCCCTCAGGGTAAATTTACAAAGCTATAGGTGGAGGATGACACTTGCAGACTTATGTCTTTTTTTTTTTTTTGGTCCCATCATATTTTGTTCCCTTTGGAGTAATTAGTGACAGAGTATCTGTGTAATTTCATTGCATATTGATTTGCTTTTCCATCAACAGATGGCCTCCAACGAGACAGTAAGTATCACCTTCTGATTCTGTGCTTTCTGTAGGTATATTTATTTTTATTTTGATGTTTTTCTTTAAGAAACTGGATATCCTTTTCCTATATAAATAGCTTGGAAACCTTATACCAAAATTAGTTTGCCAGAGTTGTAAGCAAACAATTTACTCTCTCCTATTCAGATCTCAGAATAAACTAATTAAGCAAAGAAAATGTACAGTTCTCAGTAAATAGTTTAGTTAGATGTGAATAACCCCACCATACCTCTCAACCTGTCAGTGCAAGAAATCTGGACAAAGCCAGAAATAATGGGGGGACAAAGGCCCAAAAATAGGGGCAGATTTTAAATGCTGCTCCTATAAACTTAGGAAGTTGATATAATAATGCAAAACCTGTTATTCTATATTTTCTGAAGGATACAAAGTCTGAAATTCAAATGTCTGTCATTATTTAGTGACTTTACTCAATGATTTGCCAGAAAGCCCCAAATTTTATGAGGAAAATACCAAAAATATGAGGCAAAATTCTGGACATTCTGCAAAAATCCGGACAGTTGAGAGGTATGCACCCCACTATTTTAATTGTAATTAATTGCAAAAGTGAACTTTGATCTTTCATTTGAGTAGGCAGGCATATAGCATGTAAACTGGTTTACAAATTCATTTTTAGTAGGTGAGGGACATTTTGCCCAGAACAAGGACAGTAAATGTCCTGATATTAAATATTTAAATGAAATGAAAATGGTATAAATGAGGCAGCAAATAAGACATTTATGTCCAGTGTGATGTATGCTTATTTTATTACCAGCCAATTAAATGCTTCTAATATAATCACTTTAGTACATAGGTTGCCCTGCAGCTTTAATTCCATATTTAGGCTACATACACGGTGGTACAGCGGTAGCGTTGTTACCTCACAGCAAGAGGTTCTCCCGTTCGATTCTCCGCTTGGCCTGGGAGTGCCTTCTGTGTGGAGTCTGCATGTCCTCCCCGCGGTTGGGTAGCGTTCGAAAGACATGCGTGTGTAAATGGGCGTGCCTTCGTTGAAGGTTGGGCATCGAGCTGGCACCTCAGTATTTCGTAAAAATCTACTGCCAATCATTAGTGGACCGGAGTTCCACTGTGGCGACCCCTTACCGGGAAAAAGCCGAAAGACAAACAAAAACAACCATAGGAAAAGGGGAAGTTATGTTGATGGAAGAAGGCAGAACAGCAGTTTAATGTATAAATTAGGAATGTCTGGCTACTATTTGTGATGCGGGATAAACAATTTGGAAAGTGATGTAATAGCTCTGACCCCCCCCTCCCCGATTGAAGAATACATCTAAATAAAATAAATTCATAATGGAATATGCATCAGTGCTAAGCCCTGATTACAAGTTGGTGAAGGAGATTGATGCAATTAGTTCACAATGCTTGTCAGATGAGGCTTACTACAAAAATTATTATGGAAGCAACTGAAAACAGAATTGAACATTCACAACAGAGACTACTGGAATTTAGAATAAACACCAGACCTCTCAACTATTTCTATTTTGGAAGAACATCCCTATTTTTATGCCTGATTTACCCTGCACATGACGTACTTGGTTTTGGAGGGATGTCTGCTCTTATGTCATCTGTTCCACAGTGTGTATCCTACCACCTGTCTCAGGTACTTCATCACAATCACCTCTAGCTTCCTCAATTGCTCTGCCTTTACTGCTCAGATTTCTGTACCATACAGTAGCACTGTTTTGTAAACCTTACTTTTCAGTTTCTTTGGCATTCTTCTGCCATACACTACACCTGACAGCCTGTGCCAGTTAGCTGCAGTCCCTCTGATTCTAGCTTTGACCTCCTCATTCAGACTTCTCTTCTTCTCAACCACTCCTCCCAGATACTTGAAGCTGTTAACCTCTTCCACTGTGTTCTTTTCTATCTCGATTCTTAGCTTCTTCTGACCTCCACCATTTGCTGCCATTACAACTGTCTTATCTATACTCCATTTCATCCCATGTGCCTTCCGTTTTGTATTCCATTCTCCTATCCTTTGCTGAAGTTATTGAACAGAGCGTGCTGTAATGCCACATTGTCTGCATACAGTGACTTTGTTGGTCTGTCCCCACTGACTTGTTAATGTAGTCCTTCACGAGTATGAACAGAAGTGTGCTCGGAGCTGACCCCTAAGGCACAATCACTCCCACTGGGAACCCCTCTGTGAGAATGAACAGTGTTCATACTTGAGTGACTGGGTCCTTGTACATAGCTTGCAATAATTCTACTAATATTTCTGAGACTGCAAACCACCACAGGACTGCCCAAAACAGCTTTCTTGGGACCTTGTCATATTCTTTCTCCAAGTCTAGGAATGCCCAGTTTGACTCTATCCTCATCTCTAGCTTCTTCTGAACTATCTGTCTCACTGCAGACATTGGGTCGGTTGTGCTGCATCCTTATCTGATAAATGAATATGCAGAGTAGTAGAATGTAAGATGGGAGATGAGCAGTTCAGATTCAATTATGTTCTCCAGCACTTTCATGCAATGTGACAGGAGTTTGATACCTCTGTACTGCCCATATTTGTGTGTGTCCCATTTATTCTTGAACACTGGCACGAGTATGCATATTCTCCAGTCATCTGGAATATGCCTTTCTTTCCACACTGCTATGAGTACCCTCAGGAGCCATTTCTCCTCTCTCACCCAGCATCTTTATCATATCTGCTGTAACCTCATCTGAACCCCCTGCTTTTCCTGACTTCATTTTTCTTAGTGCTGTTCTTACTTCCATGGTGGGCTCCTCCTCTTCTCATATTATAGGCTGTGTCTGGTGCAGTACAGCTTCTGTTCACTTTCCTTCATTCAAAAGAGGATGGAAGTACTCCTTCCATCTGCCTTTGATGTCCTGTGGACTGGTGAGCAGATTGTTGCTGGCATCCTTTACGAAGGGTGTCTGACTATCTTATTCTGGTTTTATCTTGCAACCTGATATAGTTTCTTTGTGCCATCTATTGACTTACTTTCCAGAAGCTGCCTCTGATGCCTTAGTCTTCGCTGTTGCAACTCCTTTCTTAGCTTCTTTATTAGCCATCCAGTTTTCCTTCCTCACCGGATATATCTTTTCTGTCTCTCACTTTTTTTCCTGCACTCCTTTCTTTTGATGACTTTCTGGAATTCTGTAGTCTGCCACTATCTTTTCTTATGTACCTTATTTCCATACCTGACTCAGCCGCATATCTGTAGTCCTCACACATTCTGTTTTGAGGTGTTGCCATTTTCTTCAATTCCACCTTTCCTCTTCTGGAGGTGCTAGATCCCCAAGTAATTCCTTGAGTTGTTGTGCTTTCTCTCCAGTCAACTTCCAGGTCATCAGCCTGGTCTTTGTTTACCTTGGAGCCTTCTCTGGCCACTGCTTGCAGCTGATTGTGGCAACTAGTGGTGTTGACTGATGTTCTTCGTTCCCCATTGCTGCAGTCCTTACTATAGGGTATAGTCCGCATCCAGTCGGCCCGAATACCAGAGAGAGAGCTGATCGCCCGTCAGGGCGGCAGATCCGACGCAGTGCGTCAGTGGGTACTGGTACTAATGACGTGACGGCATCCCTCAGTCTTTTGCCGCATGGTCCGGCGCAGAAGCAATTTTTAGTTGGCGAGTGGTTGGCTCTGAAATAAATATTTCCGAGACCGGGTTTCAGACAGAGTTGGAGTTGTACCCCGCTGGGGAATTTTTTGGTTTTGGTTTTTCAGTATTTAACGGATGACCGGAAAAAAGTGAATAACCGTATTGTGTAGAAACAGGAATATATACCTATTACCATACCTACCATACCTTGTGTATACCTTGTTTTGGCCGTTGCTTCACGTTTGTTGGTTGCGCCTTGTGCTAGGTAACAAAGCGCACTATTAAGAGAGGTTAGACTGTGCCAGGTTGTGGTTGGGAAGCTGCTGCCGTAACATGTGCGGCGCCGATGCCGCTCCCCGCGAAGCAAGGCCAAAGGACAAGGGCGACAAACAGCGATGGTTAGGGTTGATGACGCGGGCGGGACGACGGTTTTTTTAGAGAGTTGGGCCAGAGGCAGAGGAGTTTGCATTCAGTTTCCAGCTGGTACTGTCTCAGGTGTTTACCCAGGTTGTGAGGGCCAGGGGGTCTGGGGGGGTGGCCAGGGGCTCCTCTCTTCCTCAGGTAGTCTCTCTTCCCTCTTCTTAGTTGGAGCCTCCTGGTGAGGTAGGCCTAGTTCAGCTTCAGTGTGTAGCCTTAGTTCAGTGGGTTCTGTACCTAAGCCTAATTTGGCTCTTATTACCTAAGAAACATATGCTATATTTAGAAGAATGATTGCCCCGCCTGATAAGAGGCTGATAAGAGCCTTGATTGAAAACAGGGCTTGATGGGTTTGAGTTTGAGAGTCAGAGGATTGCTTGTGTTCAGAGGCTTCTCTTCTCGGGAATTCTGATCTTTATTCTGATTCTGATGTGGATGATTCCTCCTCCTGAGCTTCTCATTACAGATTCGAGATTTTTCATTTGAGGAGATCCCACATGAGGGAAGGGAGGGAGGTTTTTAAAATAGGAAGGCCAGGATTACCCCAGCTTAGGCCCTAGGCTTCCCCTCCTGTGTTGAATGTGGTGGAAGATGTTTGAATGTGGTGTCCTCCTGTGTGCAGAGTGGTGGAAGATACCTGCTCCTCCTGCCAAAGGCCCTACTCTTATATGCTCCTTAATAAGCAGCTCAGGTATAGTTATAGGTTTTGAGTAGGAAGTTAAGTCCAGAGAGTCCTAGGGCTAAAGGTGAAACCATTTCTCAAGGGCCCAAAGGTGTTAAAGCTTCTGTGATTAAAAATCCTAAAGGTGGGGAAAAAAGAGGTGTGGCTTCTTTCATACTCTTCTCAAGAGCATGTATATTTGTCAGAATATCCAGCATTGAGAAAAATTCTTGAATTCACAACATAAAATATTATCTGAATGCTTTGGCGGAAGGTATTGAGTAAGGTGGAAGCTTGCTTGGTTCAAGTATTGATGATGTGTAAAGAATTGGTTTTTTCTATGTGGTGTGGTTTTGATGCTGCACAGGCCTCCTCGAGGGTGGCTTTCTGTTCTGAGGGCTCCCTCGAGGGTGGAAAGCAAAGGATCATGTTTTCTGCAGGCATGCCTGGTTGAAGGATCAGAATTTACCTGCATGTGTCTGATGTTGTTTTTTGGAAGCCTTTAAAGTCTGATGTAAATGGAGGATCGCCTAAAGAAGCAAAAGAAAAGAAAAAAATGATTTGCAAACAAGTCTATGCAAACTGTTAAAGATTTTGGCAGTCAGGTGTGGGGTTGCAGGGTATGATTCCCAGTCTGGGAGTCTGGGGTCTGGGGTAGGGCTCAGGGGGGGTTCTTTAGGCTCAGAAGGAGAGTTCCTGCCTGCTCCAGACTTGCCTGGAAGGAACAGGGAGTCACTTTCGGGAGACAGACCCAAGGACCTGTCTTTTGACTCAGTGAACAGACCCAAGCCTTCTTTTCTCAGCCTGGCAGCTCTTCTCTAGAAAAGAATTTTGGGATTTAATTACTCAACTTTCAAAGAAATTGTTGGGTGTTGACATTATGCATTTCACAGACAACAATGTTATTCATATACTTTCAAAGCTTTGCTCCCATTTAAGCCTCCCTCCAAGCAAAAGGCCTCCAGACAACTCCCAAGTTCCAGTCACAGAAAGAAGGCAGAAGTTTCTCAGCCATTCCAGATTAGTGCAGATCAGCCAGTTCCTGTATCCCCAGAACCAGTGCTTAGGATTTTTGGATTCTCTTTTCTCAACACTTTTCCAAGACATTCCCAAGTTCAAGATGTTTTGATTACCTTCTACAACAGCTTTCTGGACTGACTGCACAAAGTATCACTGATTTTCGCTTACATGTGCCTATATGGTATGCAAAGGCTAAGTTGCAGGAAGTATCTGGAAAGGAAGCTCTAAGTTCTCTGAAATTCTTCTTCTAAGTTCTCTGGAAATTCAAGTGCTTATAGAGTATTCACGGATCCAGGCTCTCTGTTCTGCTTCAGAACTTATTAAATTTCAGAGTATCTTAATTCGTGTCTCTGGCACTGAATTAAAGCTTCAGAGAGGCTTCTTACTTTTCAAATCTATCCTAAAGGAAGACATCGCCTGATTCTGGCTCAAGAAAAGGAAGCGAAATAAAGTCTCTGTGATATGTCATAGCAGTGCTAAGATGCCTAGGGTATTCTAGAAATACAGCAGCCAGATGGCCTTTTAAACAAACAAAAGTAATTCAAACTGTGTTTAAACATACAGTATCAGTCTGGTGTTTTTGCAAGCCGAGTCCCACAAACATTCAGTCACTGGCATCACATCATCTATGACATCAAGCTCAGTCAATCTGACAGGGAGATACAATCAAGCATGTATTTCATGGCAAATGCAAGGACACAGCACTGCCTAATTGGCCACTGCCACCTTGCATAATATGAAATCAACAAATTCAGCTCATAATCGACAAGAACAAGCCAGGATTTTGAACCTCACATTCAATAATACCATGGACTCAATTAGAGTTTGAAGCTTGACTGCTTGACAGAATGGAGAATATGGAAGGGACAAGTGGCAGACCAGACCCGAAGTCAAGACAGAACAACATGTGATGCAGCATGGACATTTCTTGGGGTGGCTCATCTAAGCAAGCCATGATTAAGACCAGTGTTTTGCCAGACTACAGCATCTTCATCATCACAACAAAACACAGACAATGAGTCACATCGTATTACATGCTTTCAACTGAGCATTTCTTCCAGGGCAACTGTTATGTGGGACATCAACAACAAAGGCTAACGCGTGGTAGCTCTTCAAGCACTTCAGACTGCGACATTTTATCCTCTATGCTAGCAAGCAATGAACTTGTTGGAGATCACAGATATCCTTGGCAGTAACTCTTTCAGGCATATGTTCTGCCACCCACACAGTGTCATATCCTCCAGCTTACACTAATCTCATGGCTCCCCACAAAACACCGCTTGACGTTGGTCATGCACATGGGTTTCATCACACAGCTTGGAAAGTGGATGCTCTCAAGCTCAGTTGAAAAAATTCATGTATGTAAACCCTTTTCTGCTCTTGTATTGCAAGGAAAGATTGAAGTTGGGTCAGACCAAGACAGGCCGGATGATTTTGATAGGCTCCAAAACCTTCATGGCACTTGGGGTCATCTATAGCCTCAGGAGTCTCAGGATTTCATCGTCAGACTTTACCTCTCATTCCTCATCTGTTATCTCCAGAGCCTGGTCATCTGCTCAATGTCAAGCTAATTTCTCTTCATCTAACAGCCTGGCATATTCTGTGTTGAAACACAGCAAGTCTCAACTTCCTCAACAAGTTTTAGAAATTTCTGCTCAATGTCAAGACCTGAGTACAGGAAAGAATAGCCTGATTTTTAATGTGAGATTTTTATTTTTTTCTCAGCTTAAAAGATTTGTTTTGCAGCAAGATTGATTTGATTTGTGTGAATCAATACCAAGGATTTTGTATTGAGTTTCCATTTCAATCATTTTCTTATTCGTTCAGCAGCTTTTTCAGCTCTTATCTAGCCTGACCCTGGATTTGTTTCGCATCCTTTGTTCAAGCAGTTTTTTTGGACAAAGGTTTGTCCATGATTGTAAAAGATTCTCCTTGGCAATTTGCTTGGATCATGATTGTTTGGTTAGAGTGTTTTTTAAGATTTGGCTATGAGCCTAGTTTCTTAGAGGGACATTTTACTTTGTCTGTTTTCTGTTGGCTATTTGGCATTTTGTCATAGGATAGTCTGTTTGTGTTGGAAAAGTTTAGCATTTGAGATTTTTTTTCAAGGCTACAAGGTGGTTGGACTATTTTGTTACCTTTGGAAGAAGGTTTTCTCTAAGGTGGTTTTAAGGCAAGCTACAAAAGGTTGCATATTTTTATGCTTTTTTTTAAGCAGGACCCCAAAATAAGAGTTGTTTAGATCTTTCTCATTAATCATGACCTTGCCCTGTGTTAAGGTAAACTAAGGGCTTTAGGATCATAGGTGCATTGTTGTTTCTTTTTCTTTGTTATGGATGGGCGGCAGCCTGTGTCAAAACAAACTTTTTCTAGGTGGATTGGCTTTTGCATTGCATTTTGTTATTCGGTCACATGGCAAGAGAGATTCTGAAGTTGATTAGGCCTCATTCCGTTAGCACTGCACTTTGTTCAGCATTATCTAGGGGTGGCATACTTGGCTTTTGGTTTTGCCTTGTGCTACTTGGAGTTCAGTGCATACTTTCTATGCATCAGTCTCCTTCTACTACTCTACTCTAGACTTCACCCTGCCACAGCTGTTTTGCAAAGGCAAGGAGGCAGCTCAGCTTTCTTTTCACAAATGCATAAACCTCCTCCCGGGATTTTGCTTTTTCCTATCCCCTCTAAGTCTAGGGCTGGGCAAGGACTGTGTGTTTTGTGAGGCATGTTATGTAGATGTTGGGATGTATTATGATTATTGACTTACCTATACTCTGCCTCTCCTCTGTTCCTCTTTGGGGTTGTCTTGTGTTCTGGGGTGGCTGTTTGTAGTTGTAAGGTTATATATATGTATATATTTTTTACATATTGTGACGCACTGATTGTGCCTCCTTGTTGACGTAGCTAGTTATTGTTAGCAAAGACTTTCTGTATTATGGATGTCGTATATGGCATGCCTATATTGGCGGGGGCACGGTGCAACATCTTGGACCTTGTCAGCGTTAAACCTCTGTGCTCGCCGAAGAAAAGACTGATATGACGTTTTATGGGACAAGATAGTACTGGCCTGACATCGATCGCCAGTCTAATGCTCTGACCGAATAGGTTTTCACTCTCCTACCATTTCCCCTTATTCAAAGATGCATCAACAAAGCAAGAGTATGCAAAGTCAAGCTCATTCTTGTAGCTCCCTACTGGTTTAAGGAGGTTTGGTTCCCTTATGTCTGGCCTCATCTTTTGGGGAACCAGTGTTGCTACAGCCTTTCAGAGCCCTCCTGACACATCCATTAAGCAAGCTTCACACAGACCTTCCTGCTGTTTTGATAGACCATATGGTTACTCACTTCTAAATATGGCTTAGGATCCTGCCTGACCTGAGAGGGTTTTCCCATATCCTCGCATCTGCCCAGAAGGCCTAATACTCAAAGAACATAAAGGAGCAAATTGACTCATCTTGTGATGTAGTCCACTAAGAATGGTTCAGACCTCTTTGTCTCATGTCCCAGCATTACTTGACTGTCCATCTCAAGTTATTGATTCTGGCTTTAGCTTCTCCACCATAAAAGTTAATTTGGCACGGGTATACAATTTCCATCAGGGAATATACTGTTTATCGTTTGCAACTTTGAAGGTCTGTAATGCATTTTTAAGAGAGACATTTCTCGCTCAGCTACTTTTGAAAGATCCTGTCCCTCACCTGGATCTATGCTGTCTTGGAAAAATTTAATTCTTCCCTGGCCTGCAGATTCGATGAGTGAGAACTACGTATTTATCTTGAAAGAAATTGATTTTTGGTAATAGTCATGTCTACCAACATAATTTCTGAATTGCATGTCCTTTGCATCAATCTACATTGCCTAATATTTCACAAGAGGAAGGCATCTTTATACACAGACCCATACGTCACGCCTAAGGTGGCCAGTGCAACCAGTGTAAACCAGAATACACATGCTTTATTTCTTTCCAGAATATTGTAACAAAGGGTAATATTTGCTGAATTGTATGGATGTTTTTAGGCAGTCTTGTTTTTTTCTGGAGAGAACAAAATCAATCTGAAAGGACCTGCAACTGTTATCATTCTTTGGCAAGAAGTTGATGACCAAGGTTTTGAAGGTTATTTTTTCTATATGGTTATCCGGGTACACTAAGTTTTGTTACAAAAGGCATGGCAAGTCCTTGCTGTTGATACTGAAAGCTCAATTGACCAGGTTAGTGACTGTTGTTTCTCAGACCTTCCTTAGAACTGTATCAGGGGATGATATTTATGCAGCAGCTATGCATGCTTCTCTGAATTATTTTGCATGGTACTATAAACTGAATGTGACCTCTAGATGCCTGTCTTCTTTCAGGGCTGCATTATTAGGGGCATATTCTCATGAGGTATCATCCAGGAAAAAATGACCTGGGGATTCTGTCCAGTCAGTCAGTAAGTGTGCTTTATCACTTCAAATGCAAAAGTCCTGCACTTATCATAAAGGTAGGTCTGAAGGACCAGATTTATTCTAGTTAAATTTCCTTCTTTCTCTTTCCCCGCCTTAGGGAGGAGAATTAGATGCAGCTGTTACAGTATGTTCCACTTAAGCATGCACTGATTTGGGGAGGAAAATAGGGCAATCAAAGCATTTTGTATAGAGATGATGAGTTTTCAGCTCTGAGAAAGCTTCTTGTTCTGAGTCACTAGGGCCTGGGTGGCTGGAATCCAGTCATTCAATGTGGATACACCTGATTCTTCAGATGTAATGTTATGCTAAGTACGTAACTTTCATGTATGCACAATGGAAGTAAAAGAGATAAGAGAGTGAATACTGGTGAATGGATGGCTGGATGGATAAATGAAGAAGAGTATATTAGCTCCCAGACATGTCAAGAGAGGTCAAAGAGAGGCTCAGGCGAGAACAGTGGAGCAAAACAGAAAGAAGCAGTTATACATATGGAGTGTCTGAATATGTCCATAGCAGGTCTGGAGATCAGTAGATCCAAGATGGACAGAAAGTGACTGAGGCCTTGAGAGGTTTTGCCATCAGGTGGAGGATTCTATTAGAAAGTATCAACTTTTAGACTTGTTTATTGGTTGATGAAAGGCAGACATGCTTTTATGAAGGTACTATCAACTAACTGGCATAGCTGGAAAGTAAGAAACCACAATTGAGATTTCAGAGAGGGAGGTGAATTACACTGAGATGTAGGAAAGGGACTGGGGGAAAAAAAGCTGTGGGAAGGTTAAGGGAAGGGGGATTCATGACTATGAAAAGGGTTTCACAAACAAAGTGAAAAGAGAAGATCATTGTGGCTATATAAGAGTGTGAGGCTAGTAATCTGGATAAGAGATGGCACACAAATAAAAAGAATGAGGCAGTGAAAATGGTACAGTATATGAAAGAGGTAAGGGCAGCAAAGGTGAAAGTCAAGGCAGCTGGCAGATGGAGTCAAGAAGGGGAACAAAAGCCTTCTCAACATGTAGCAGCAAGGAGGACTTGGGGGAATAACTTCACTAGAGAGAGTGCCTAGGATCCATCTCCTTTCCAGTGACAAGGGTCCTCTAGTAAGACTTCTAGAGATAATCGAGATATAAACCTGTAAAAGTATGATGTTTCTGTTACTAGAGATGATACACCTCCTCCTGTCAAGATTTTTCTTATAGGGAGTCTCCTGTGAAAAACAAGACCCAAACGTAATGGTACAGGGTATGAAAAGATCATGCAAAAAGGGAATGTATCTCTTCTGCTTTGGAGATGGACCTTCCCAGGCAGTCCCTCTCTATTGTTACTCCCATGATGATCCCTTCTGTTAGGTTATTATAATCTTATTTTTTCCACAGGTACATATCCTTGGACATAGACTATATGAAACTGTTAGACCATGTTGCATCTTGCACCTCCCCCCACCCCCGCCAGTTCTGAGCAGGACAGGGTTGATGCAAATCTTCTTTCCTCAGTTTTAACCACTTCGTTGGCCCCTTGCTTTGAGGCCCCTAGCATCATGCTGGCACTGACATGGGTTGCTCCTATCCTGTTGGCATCATCATGGAGGCCAATAGATTCAGCATAGATGTCATTTGCGGCAACTTCTTCCTTTGCTTCTGACTTCAGGCCCAAATTTAGTATTCACCTGTTCAACATTGGTCTTGCAGTCAGAATTCTTGATCTTCAAGGTGATGGTCCCGAAGGCATCAGCACTGACATTGGCTGTCTAGGTTTAAGCTTGATGCTTTTACTTTGCTGATATTGATGTTAACAAAGTTCAGCAATGGGTTTTCAGCATCTCATACCACAATGCCGATGAAGGTGTTGAACCAATCCAGTTTTAGGGTTCAGCATTTCAGTCCTTGCTACAGATGTGACCCTTGATGGCAGCTACACTACCGGCTTTAACACAACACCATTTTGAACCAGTGTCTGAGGCTCAGGCCACTTCATAATACTGGGACATAACTGGGACCTCAGGAAGAAATGCAAGGGGGTGTCTGAGTCTGAATCCTCCTCTGCCGCCTCCTCCTTCCAAGATGGGTCCTCACCAAGTGAGCACCGCAAGAGACTGTGTAAGAGAAAAAGGCATAGAGGCTCCGTAGGAGCCAGACATCAATAAAACAAGTGACACTGACTCTTCAGTTTCAACACTGATAACTCTGTTTGGGGTGATCTTACAAATGATACTAAGAAAAAGTAGGGTGGCAATTTACTCTCCCCTACACCTTCTGATAAGGTCTCATAGTAGGCATTCATTTCACTCCTCTTGCTTTCTTGGATGGTACAAACTGGATGAGCTGGAGACCGGTGTAAAACATGAAAAATGAGGAGACTCAGTGTTGTAAAAGTCATGCCTAAAAAACTTGACAAGACCCTCCCAACTCCTACGGAATGGAAGTATTGGGTGCAGAGCCCCACAGTGAACTCTATAGTCACTGTTGTAACCTTAAAATAAAGGCTCCAACTCAATGCCCTGCAGTCCATCCTCCAGAGAGAAACTCCATGGCAATAGATTAGTATGAGAGGCTGGTCTATGTGTCCTCCATATTTGCTTTGAGGGAACTTAGCTGCCAGGTATACAGGCAAAGATTCGAGCAGTATACCATGCTGTTCAAGATGTGCTAATGTCTGGAGAAGGTGTCTGATGGTGAGTTTAAAATAAGCTCACCACTGTGGCATCTATGCTGTCTGCAATGAGCTACCTCAGATTGACCCTGCTCGCAGTGCAGCAGATGGTGCAGTGAGGGCAGCAGGGGCTAGAATTTTCATTTACCACCACACCTAGTTTCACCTCACAAACTTTATTGAATTCCATGACAACGTCCCTTAATGTCCCATTCAGTGGTTCTGACTGAAAAGGGTGGAAACCCTTCATGGCTGTTTGTTGATGTTCACAGCTTCCCATTTTCAAAGATGCACAAGAGTCCATGTTGGACGTGGTCTAGGCATAGTCATTACCTGTAGCAGCATTAACATTGGGGAAAGAACCAACACAGATGCAATGATGGTTTCTTTGGTGCTTGTCAACCTGACAGTAGGACTTCCCAGCAAAACTGGGAGTTCTGTTATTCATTGTCTGGGGAACAGCAACAAACTTGCTTATCTGCTTATTTATGTGAATTTAACTCAGATGTGCAATTGTCACATTTGACTGATTTCGATCTCTGCCTTTGATATACAAAGCAGTGATAGTTGCATTGTACTTTTACTATACCTATTAATCAATCACAAGAAATAGTGTTTGTGAGGCCTTGCCCAGCTATTCCACTATGGAAGCAGTCAAGGGCCATCTGTCCTCTTGTTTGTCAGTGGCCATCTCATGTGACAGATGGATACTGGACATACCATTCAGGAGGCTATATAGTTCCTTTCCTTTCCCTGCCCCAGCCACACTCTTCTTTCTGGCATTCCAACCATCAGAAAAGATGGTAGCAAGAGTGGCCTTGAACTTGTTAAAAGAGCCACCCATGAGGTCCTGCTGGACTGAAAAGGGTATGGATATTAACTCAGATTATTTAAGTAAAAAAAAAAACAAGGATCTCAAGAGCATTTTGGACTTGAGCAGTCTTATCAGCTTATATCAAAGCAAAAATTCTTGATGGATATGATGCAATCAGTTCTACCTTGATTGTCAAAAGAAGACTCTATGTGCTCTTTCAACTTACAAGTTGCCTATCTACATGTAAAGATCATTGAGGAGTGGAGTTCCTACACTAAGTACTTCCACATAGGAGCTAGTCATTACCACTTCAGGGCTCTTCCCATAGAACTGTCCCCTGCCCAGAAGCTACAAGGAGTCAAGATATTTCCATAATTCAAATGGCTCCTGGCCACTATGACCTTGAAGATAATCCCTGGTAAAGCTTCTCAGTTTCCATTCTTTGGGTGTCCGAGACACTTAACAAGTGTCAGTGACTCAAGAGTCAGATGCAGCCCACACAGATGACTACATTCATACTTTGTTGAATGGACACCATTCAATGCAAGGTGTCTTCCCGAAGATGTTATTCTGCCTGTTTTTAGAACAGTTTTCAGAACTTATCATTTCATTATAGTGCTGGCAGTTCCGTATCTCAGGAAATGTGGATCCTAATAGACACTATTTTTCTAATATCATTTGCAATGTGTCGTATCAGATGCCTCTAAGGTGGAGCCAGTGAATGGACCTGAAATCAGACTAAGTCAGAATTTCCAGGGCTTTGGGAAATGCCTAGAATGGTGGCTTCTCAGCTCCATCCTTTCTCTGTGCAATCCATTCCATATTCCCACCTGTCAGTTGAAATACCTTATCTTTATGTTGGGTGTATCATCACACGCAAACATCCCAAGATGTATGAAGCCAATCCGCACATCATCTTCCTGGAAATGAAGGTGGTTCTCCTTTGTCTGCAAGCTTATCAATATTCCCTTAAGGGGGATTGACATACACTGCCATTATGATAGTGGTGTGGTATCCGTATTCAAAAAGGGAAAGGGGACCCACTCTTATCCCCTTTATTGACCGACAATAAGATAATGGGAAAGTGCCATATCCTTGGACTGCTTTTTAGTTACTGTCCACATTTCTGGAAGAGCCATCTCCTTAGACAGGCTGTGATGATGCATGCGTGGTCCCTCATCTGGACAGTGTTGAAGACCCTACCACTGATGAGAGAAACCTTCCTGTAGATGATCGCCTTCCTGACCATTGCTAATTACTGTGACTTAATTTCCTTGATTCTCTTTCTGAGACAGCAGCCCAGGGATGTTCTAATTCAGGAATGTTCTGTGCTTTTATGCCTTTCCACCTCCTTTCCATATTTTGTACAAAGTCAAACAAGCCAAGGTCATTCTTATAGCCCTGTTTTGGCTGTGCCGAGTTTGATTCCCCTTGCTCTGGCCTCACCTTCTGGAGAAGCCTATCAAGCTGAGACACTCCTGAATCCTACTGTCTCACCCATCCAACAATTCGCAGCCAGTCCATCAGGCCCTTCATTTAAGTACTTAGTTTCTCCAGTTCCAGTAGAGGCTTTCATCCATATATTGTTCTGCCTATCCTGAATCCCAGTAAATTGATGTGTGTTTTCAGTCTGAGCTTTGGAGAATGAGTTGGAACCCTTTCATTTCCAGTGCCTGTGGTCCTTTATTATTTGATGTAGATATTAGATGCAATCCTTAATTATTCTGTAGTAAAGGTTCAGTTAACTTTTTTTTTTTTTTTTTTTTTACATTTTTCCAAGGGATTTAGAATTTATTGCCAGCTTCCCTTCAGGTTTACAAGGTTGTTCTAAGGGGTGCCTTCCTTATCAGATCCCCTTTAAGAGCCCTTGTTTCCTCATCGGATTTGCATTTTGTACTGGAAAATGTTGCATTTCCTCCCTTTGAAGCAGCATCCAAGGCATAGCTATTTTTGTATCCTGGAAAACTCTCTCTTTGGCAGTTAACATATCTAGAGTTATTTCCTAATTTTAGGCTGTGTGTGTAAAACCAGATTATTTAGTCTTCTACAAAGACAGGGTAGTCCTGTGAACAAATCCCTCTTTCATGCTCAAGATATTTATGAAAGCTAATTTGAACCAGTCTGTAAAGCTTCTGGTATTTTTTCCTAGTAATTTCAATAAATGAGAATATATATTATGCTGCATGGATGTACCTTAGCAACTTCTCTTTTATCTAGACAGGACAAAAGGATCATTAATTATTTCTGTCTTATTCTGCCACATTTTGCTGCTAAGAGAATTGGACAAAAGAATACCAAAAAACACATTTTCCAGGTGGTTATCTGAGGGTATCAAGGTCTGTATCCAGGGTATTAATCTGAGAATATCCAATATTATAAGAAACATTGCAAACTGTTAAAAGTTCAGTCCATGGGTTTACTCTGCAAGAGCCATGGCTATATCAAAAGCTTTTTTTCAGCTAAATTTCCATAGACAACATATTTGATCCCATGACTTGGGCTTATCTGAATATGTTTGCAAGACATTACAAGCTGGATGTAGTTTCCCATTCCAGGGCTTCATTTGGGGCCACAGATATTAAGGATATCCTGTTAGGATGCCACCAAACAAGTAATCTAAGGACTCTGCTCTAGTGGTGAGAAGGATGAACTAGATCATGTCAGATTCGAAGGTTATATATTTATAACACTAGATCAGCATGGTTGTGTTGCATCTCCTTCATTTTACCACCTACCTTCCTCAAACCTAGGAGAAAGGAATTCTGCTTGTGTGTCTTATGAATGTTTCTGTTCCACTTTCAAGTGGTTTACTACATTTTGGAGGGTTAAGACTACACACAGTGCATTGTGGGTAAAGGGGAGGAGTTGAAGCCTAGGGAAAGTTAAAACTGTTGCCAAGCAGACTGAAAGGGGGCGCTTCAGTAAAAGCAGTGAAGAAAATGAGGCATGATCATATAGATATCTCACTACAGTAAACCTATACATTTTATTGCCATCGTTTTATCTGAATGATATTTTGGTAACTGTCTGAAGCATTTGAATACTTTAGACAATGTTATAAAATACTGGCTTATACTTACAAAAGAGCAAAGTGCATATTTTCTGGAATGTTCGAAGGAAACCAAGCACTTCACAACATTTGTAGTGATTTCTTTCCTTTCTTTTTTTGAAAAATATTTCTGGTGAGTTTGAATGATTCTTTTGAAGTGGATGGATATGCACCCTACAAGAGTATCAGATACAACAAATAGAAATTTTGAGGACTGGCTTTTGTTGTCACTGGATACTAGAAACTATTGTCTCAGACAGTATAGCGTCCATTATTAAAAGTGAGGATTTCACAAAAATGTTAAGGATGACTGGAATGTTCACATTATTTCTGCTCTTTAGCATTCATCGTTGAACGGATTAAGAGTATGAGCAATGTAAACATTTAAATAATTCACAGAGTGACTAATGTATCCTTTGGAGCAGTTTTAGTTAGCAGCTTTATTAAACGACAAGGTTACGAAACAAACAGATACTGAATTATTATTTGCTAAGATGTTACTGGGCAAAAAAGTGAGTTCTGATAAGGACTTCATTCATCCTCATTTCATAGGGAAAACATGCAAAGCTGTATAAATGAAACATCATAAGTGAGTAAAACTGTGATTTTAAGATAAATGACTTGGTAAATATGAGAAATTTTGTTCCACAGGAAAAATAGCTATGTAAAATAAGGGATGTTACTGGTCTATATTCCAAACTGCCAAAATGGCTAACAGGAGAATTGTGAGATGTCAATCAGATTTTAGAATGGAAAGGAGTACTTTTAAAGAAGATTGGTGGGATACCACATTAGGTAGAGCCATAATTACACAGAAGATGTGTTTTTGTAACTGTAGACATGCCCATGACTTCCTACATAGTTATTGATTCAAGAGTATGTTAATGACAGCAATTTGCTGTCTCCGTAAAGAAAGACTATGAATGTAGAGGTAGAACCAAGTATACAAAGTGTTCTCACCCTGAAGCATAGAGGTCTGCTGAGGTAAGAAGACCAACTGAATATCTTGGAGATTTAGGAAAACTAGATTAATATAGGTTACTATAACGTATGTCTTAAGGGGCTGAATGCAAGTTAGTTTATATGTGAGAGAGATTTTTTTCATTCCTTACCTTCATGAGCCAGAATTACTTCTCGCATCTGCATATCTGTAAATTTAGAATTATGTTTTGTGGAATTTTGAAATGTCATATATGGAGCTGGAAAATGTGAATTGTTGTAGGAATTGAAATACACATTGCTGTGTAATGCTATATATTACTAAAATGGCACATGCGGAACTGAGAACTGCACATTGCTATATTTTGAAGTGCAAAATGCTCTATACAAAATTGGGAAATACATATTTCGGTATTTGGATATTATCGCAACCACATTGCAGAAGTCGCACAATTCCTTATCTTTCTGTGAAACGATGCCTGGTAACGTAAGAAGGGGTGTGTAAAGTTTTAATTACTCTTCTGTCAGCTTGGTTTTCATCTGGGGAGAGGAATAACTCTAGAAGCTTATATTTGTACTGTTATAATCTCAATAGTTGCATTTTAACTGGATCACACTATTAACCAAAGGGTTGTATTTTCAACTCATTGCTGCTCTGAACATTTGTTGCTTTTAATACATGCTTGATACCTGTATATTATTGCTGCTGGGAACTAATGTGGGTCTATATTACTAAAGTACTATTTCTCTCTCAACTTTCTCTCCTGCTCTCAAGCTTTCTTGCCCTGCATTACCCTCTGTGACTACGCCTGGGTGAACGCCTAGACCTAAACTAAAATGAATACAAGCTCAACCAATTGCTCAAGCAATTATAACAAACTCTGCTGCCTCATCCCCTTTATGGGAATTGAACCAAGCCTCTCCTAGAAGGAACCAAGGAAGTATGTGCATCTGCTGATAATCCTAAACTACTATAGTTATTTAAGCCCTGCTAGGTGTTTCAGTACGCTCCCTTGCCAGGAAAGTCAGCAGCCTAACCCTTCTTTTACTTCCATATCTCCATACTTCCCCCTCATCTAGCTCCCTGATTTACATTAGCTCCCTTCTCTCATCTATCCAATCTAGTCCAGGGATTGCCCTGGTGGAGCCACAGGTGCACTTCAGTATTTGTTCACTAGATGGCACCCACTCCCCACTAATCTGACTTCAATTCACTTACTTTCTTGTTTAGTGTTTAAGCTCCAACTTTTCTTTTTTTCTCTTTTTCTAAGCATCATAGCCCACTCTATCCTACTATATCTCTGTCCGCTGTACTTACCCTTCTGCAATCTGCACTCCACTGATAGGTTCTCGATCTTCTCCTGCCTTCCTTGGCTCAACCCACTCCGTTCGCCCTGCGGGCTCACTCCACTCCCCTACCCTGCCCCCAAATCTCACCCACCCCCAGCACCTCTACCTTTATTCCTTCAAAACCACACCCACTACCCTACTTGACCAATTAGTCTCCAATACTCTGGAAACACCCACTCCCTTATCCCACCCACATTAACCACCACTCACCTCACCTAGACTACCCCACCTAGACTACCCCACCTAGCCAATTAGTTTCCACTACTCTATCAACACCTACTCCCAAACCACACCCTTATCAACCATCACTCAACTCCCCACTCCTTCACTAATATAAGGGACTTACCTGCTCCACTGTACATACAACACTCTAGTATCCACAAATAATTTAGCACCATCATAAGACCTCTTATCAGCCTCATTTCATTATGCTTTCAAAACCCTCCTATATCTCCATTTTACTACTACTCCTCCTCAACATATCCTGTATTTACTACCTCACCCAACCCATTAATACCTACCACTTACAACCCTTCCACCTAACCAACCATCTTACCTCGTCTTTCTCATATTCACACACCCCGATTTCTCCCCACTTATATCTTATAAAAAAAACTTTCTAATTTTTCCTTACAAACTTATTACCTCTCATAAACATTCTATCCCCGTAGTAACTAGCAAACCCTTCGGAATCATAATAGAGCCCAATCTATACTCTAAACAGTCCAATTACCTCTCTAACTCAATCTTATATCTGATTATAAGATCTGCAACTAACAGTGGATAAAACTGCCTTCCAGTTTATAGCCTGCTACAGACCACCCTCCCAGACCCAGGAACCCCACTCGGCCTTCCTGAGAGCACTGGAAAATATGAAGGTCTCTCCAAACACCATTATATTGGGTGACTTCAACTACCTAAACATAGACTGGGAGCATTACTCTAGCTCCAACACCCTAGCCCAAAGGTTCCTAGAATTTATAAACTCAAATGCTATGGAACAACTTGTTACCACTCCCACAAGAGGGGAAAACATACTGGACCTGATCATCACCAACATGGGGACTCTATGCTCCAGACCAGAAGTGTATCCCTCATTGGTAAGATCAGACCATAAACTAATCTCACTGGATATTCACATCCCGACTCAACCCCCTGCCCTGAAAACCACAGTGAAAAACTTCTCTAAAGCAAATTTCACACTCCTCAAAACCGAGGTGGCATGCGTCAAAGCCCGCCGGCCTGTCGAAAATCTGGCCCAGACCACAGATTCCTTTATAAACGCATCCTATGAACACCTTCAGGAATGCATGGATCATCACAATCCAAAATAAAACCAAGACCCAATCCTCCAAATGCAGGCGTCCTGTCTGGTGGACCCCAGCCATAAACAAACTATACAATAGAAGGAGGAAGCTACTACATGATAGAGCAAAATCCCCAAAAGGGAAGGCATCTCTGATCAGTATTAGCAAAAAACTATGGGCACTCATAAAATCGTCTAAGGCCAGCTTCGAGAGAAAATTGCAAAGGACACTAAGGATAATCACAAGGCTTTCTTTAGTTATGTTAGGAACCTGGGTGGGAATTCCCAGATATGCTCAGAATTAGCCCAAAATGACAAAAAATACACCGAACCCACAGACATTGCCAACATCCTAGCTGACAGGTTCAGTGCAAACTCCCCCCCCCCACCAAAAGGGCAAATATCTATCCCAGCAGAGTGCTGCCCCCCTGACATCTCAGATGCTCAGGTAAGAGCTGCCCTCTCCAAAGCAAAAAACACAGCATCAATGGGACCAGACGGTGTCCCAGGCTGCATCCTACATGAACTCCAAGAAGAGCTAAACCCAAACATAAAACTACTGTTCAATCTCAGCCTTACTACAGGATATGTACCCAAAGAGTGGCGTACAGCAACAGTGGTCCCTCTCCACAAAGGTGGTGCCTCAACGGATCCTGGAAACTATCACCCCATAAGCCTGACTATCTTGGTCTGCAAAACTATGGAAAGGATCATCATGGACCTCATAAATAAAGATATTGGGGACCTACAGACACTGGATCCTACCCAGTTCGGCTTTGTTAAGGGCGGATCCTGCCTCTTAAACCTGGTTGATTTCTTTGAAACAGTCACCAAGGCCATTGTGAGGGAAGGTGGTCCACACAGCCTACCTGGACCTCGCAAAACCTTCGATACAATACCCCACTCGGGCATTATAGATAAGCTCACCAGCTTAAATATAAACCCCTATTTCACTAGATGGGTTGCAAACTGGCTCAAGGACAGAACCCACATGGTTAGAATTGCTGGAGCCATGTCAGACTCCAAACCAGTTACAAGTGGCATCCTACAAGGCTCAGTCCTGGGACCTCTCTTGTTTGGTATATATTTCTCGGAGGTACAGGCCAACACGGAAGGACTATGGCTGACCAAGTTGCCATAATTGACTCTCCGGCCGACACAAGCATCCTCCAAAAGGGCCTTATAGAAACAGACAACTGGTTCCAGAGCCATGGCCTCAAGCTAAACGCCAAAAAGTGTATAGTCATCCCCTTTGGCAAAAACAAAGTGCCCACAAATTACCACATAGGTGGTAATCCATTAAGTACAGAAGAAGTAATTAGGGACCTGGGGACCCAAGTTGATAGCAGTCTCTCATTTGATAACCACGTGGCCAAAGTGGTTAGAAAAACATTTTATATAGCCCACCTAATCATGAAGGGATTCACATCTAGATCAGGGGAGGTCATTGTGCCTCTTTACTCATCCCTCATCAGGTCCATAATTGAGTACAATGCCCCTTTTGGGATGTACCTTACCAGACACCTGCAGCAACTGGAAAGACCCCAAAAGTATCTCACCAAGAGGATCAAAGGGCTCAAACAGATGCCATATGCTTCCCGGTTAAAGAAACTCCAGCTCTACTCAGTGGCATACCGCCTGCACAGAGGCAATCTATGCCTGACGTATAAAGCCATGTCCAACCCGGAATTAATGGACATGCTGCACCACAGAAAATCCAAATCCCATCGAGCTACACACTCGAGAGACTTGAACCTCAGCACTGAAATAAATAGGACATGCTGGAGGGACAGATTCATAACCCAGAGGCTCCCTTCACTCTGGAATAAAATCCCAGTCCAGGTTAGGCAGAGTCCCTCATTGACTCTCTTCAAGAGAAATATTGATGAGTGGATGGGAGATCGTAGGTTTACCCCGGGTATCACTTCTGTGTCACTGTTAGACAGAGGCATAGTATACTAACCTCGAAAAAGGGCATAGCAAATTAATTTAAAATGGGTGGAGAAAGCCAAACACACTCTGGCTAGGCTTATAAATGCCCTAGGGCAGATAGCCTAGTATGAACCTATGAACCTATTACCATTCTATTATCAGGAGATATCCATCCTAACCCTGACCCCCCCCCCCCCACCTCAACCACTATAGGTAAGTCCATATTATTTACTTCTCTAAACTCCCAAAGTACAGTTAACAAAATCCCAAACCTCCATGCCTGGCTTATACACAATAAACCTGGCATCCCATCCATCTCTGAAACATGGTTAAAACCCCACATAAAAGACTCTGAAATAATTCCTCCCAACTATTCTAGTATTAGAAAGACAGATGCCACAAAAAAGGGGGAGGAGTGGCTCTCCTATACTCATCCCCCTTGTCAGTGACTCCCTGTAACAAACCTACTCCTCACTTTAATAACGCTGAATTACTCCTAACATTACTTCAAGTTAACAAACACAAGCACATATGTATAGCTTCCCTCTACATCCCCCCAGGTGATAATATTTCTACACTTGAAGACATCCTCTCCTGGCTCTCCACCAACATTAGCAACAAAACAATAATCTTAGGAGACATGAATATCAACTGGTCCTCCATTCAGTCTCCTTCAAACCCACTTAATATCAACCTCTACAATTTTTCACAGCTAATCAACTCTATAACCCGCCCCTCAAAAAAAACACTCTAGTGGTAGTATTCTAGACTGGATTTTAGTCTCTCATCCCCATTATTTCTCTGACAGTGGTACTCTTCCCGATCTTCTTAGTGACCACTTACCCATCTTCACACATCGACTCCCCTTACCCCTACATCGTACTCACAACTGTATTACTATTCACAACCAAAAAAAACTTTAACCCAACGACCTTTTCTAACTCTCTAAAAGCAATAAATTGGAGTAGTCTAAAAACACTATCTCTAGATAATGCGGTAGCCCACTTCAACTCAACCTTCTTCAACCTTCTAGACTACCATGCTCCCTTAAGAACAAAAAGAATAAAAATTAAAACTGCCCCTTGGCTTACCAAAAATACACTAGCAACCATGCGACACAGAGATAAAGTGTGGGCACACTACCAGAAAAATGGGACCCCCCTAACGAATACAAAACACTTTGAAATAAAGTAAAAAAGCTCATCATCACTGATCAACAAAATTACTTCTCCATACTCCAAAACAATAATAAAACAAACCCTCAGAAATTCTGGAAAGGAATCTCCACTCTCCTTAATCCTAACAAACCAGATACCCCCACCCCAGACCCTAATGCTCCCGACATAGACTTGGCTACCCAATTTAACTCTTTTTCATTGATTCTATTTCCAAACTAACCTCATCTTTCTCTAACATCACTACACTCTCCCATTCTCCCCCATCCTCTTCTACTAACACTCTGCCCTCCACTGCTACTTCCCCCCATTCTTATCTACTAATTCTCTACCCTCCACCTCTTATTCTACTCTCACTTCCTCTTCATCTCCATCTCCCCCAAATTCCCCCTCTTCCCACTCTCCACTTTTCTCATTAAAACCTATACCCACATCTACCATAAAAAAACTCCTTCAAAAACTGAAGCCATGCTCTAATGCTCCTGACTACATTCCTTCACACTTTCTTAGCATAGCTGCCGAAGCGATTGCCTACCCCATAAGCATTCTAATCAACCGCTCTATCCAAGAAAGCATAGTACCCCAAATCTGGAAAAAGGCCTTTATCATACCTTTACATAAAGGAGGCAACAATAACAATGTTACTAATTTCCGTCCCATTGCTATCCTGTCTCCCATCTCTAAACTCCTAGAAAAGTGTATCCAACTTCAACTCCTACCACATCTCTTAGACAATCACCTACTAACTCCCACTCAACATGGTTTCAGACCAGGCCACAGCACTATGACAGCCCTCCTCTCCTTCCTTGAAACTGTAAACAAAGCCCGGGACTCCGGTCATATTGTTTCTACCCTACTACTTGACCTCTCGAAGGCCTTTGATACTACCTCTCACAACCTACTTTTAACTAAACTCTCTAAGCTTAACCTATCTCCTTCCTCTCTGAACTGGTTCTCCAGCTACTTATCCAATAGATATCAAGCAGTAAAATGGAAAAAGGCCACCTCCTCATTCCTTAATACTCCAATTGGAGTTCCCCAAGGTTCCATACTGGGTCCC
>NC_056734.1:810700524-810885524 GCF_019279795.1 Protopterus annectens
CTTGTGCATTCAGCACAGATCAGAACTTCTGCTTTCTTGCAAAGGTAGCTTCAGACAATCTTGTACTAGTTCTTACATGAGTGACCATGGAGCTCTTGTCTTGTTAGTGGTTTACTGTGAATACTACAGCATGCTGGTGGAAAATGGAGTCAAACCTAGTTATGTAGAATATAGCTGGTGTAGAGTTTGTTGCATTAAATAGCACACCACATTGCATTGAGCACATGGTAGTGTTAATCAGTAGCAGATTTACCAAGCCATGCTTTGTCATTACATTCCAAACAAATAAAAAATCTACTAACAGTTAAAGTGCTCAGTGTCGGAGCTATTCCTCTCAACATCTTAAAGCAAGATATCTGGACAAAGCCTAAAGTAATGGGGGGGGGGGGGGGGAACAAAGGGCCAAAAGTAGGGACATATTTTAAATATTGCTGGTATAAACGTAGAAAGTTGCTAGAATGACAAGACTTGTGTTAGTATGCATTTTTCTGAAGGATATGAAGTCTGAAACTCAAATGTGTGTCATTTAGTGATATTAATCCTTCGTGATTTGCCAGGAAAGCACGCACTTTATGAGAAAAAAACAAAAGTATGAAGCAAAAATTTGAACATTCAGCAAAAATCTGGATAGTTGAGTGGTATGGTGAGTGTTGGAGGGGAAATAACCCTCTGCTCCTGTGCTCCTGTGTCTAATGTAACAAAATCTGACCTCATCAAACCATAGGAGTAAGTTATTGTCAAGTGTCAGCCCACTAAGCTGGCCAGTTCCAATTGAATGGGCTTTATTCTGAAAAGTGGTTTCTGATGAACTCCCTGAATTTCTTTCTTTGTTCTTGAATCTACCTTGGAGTAGAGCACCATAGCTGGTAGGCAGTCCACTGCTGTGCATAAAAGAAGTCAGTAGGAACTCCTCTGTCAGATCATTTCTCACTGAACCGGTCACTAAGTGAGATTCAAAACAGGTTTAAAATGATGTATAATTATATTTATTGTACTTGGTCAGGGAATATAATTTTAAATTAATTATTTTTTTACTAATCAGAGTAAGTGGCAGATGCCTTGTGATAGTTCTGAAGTTTCAAATGTAGTTCTTGCTGTAGTATAAAAATATTGCAAAGATCTTTTTAATTTTTGCTTTTACTTCAGCCTTACATTTGTTCTTTCCAGTAACATGGCTGATGCCCTCGCTAATGCAGTCTGCGAGAGATGCCGTTCCCACTTCGACCCATCCGAACGCATTGTGAACTGCAGCGGTGAGCTGTTTCACGAGGAGTGTTTCGTTTGTGCGCAGTGTTTTCGCCATTTCCCTGATGGACTTTTCTATGAGGTACTGGTATTGTAAAGTCTGGATTTCTTTATCTGGAAAACCAAAGATAACATTTATACTGTTAAAATGATAGCTGAGCAGCTGGATACTTGTAGAGATAAAGAACATACAGAAATCAACAGGAAGCTTTTTTTTGCATTTTGTTTATGAATGTCAAATTGCACAGATTCTGTGGGATACAATTGCTTTAGGGTGTGAGGCAAAAAGTGGTAAACCTTCTGTAATGTATACATCTTGAAACAACAGACATTGCCTTATGTGCAGGCAGTTTATAGAATCTGGCTCAGAACTAAAATTACCTTAGAGGCTAGCTTTATTTATTTTTTTTTATTTTGTAAAAAAATTGATAACTATGACCTCTTTTCTGCAGCAAGAACTAATTGTGGCTACGCAGAATTGCATAAAACTATTTGGCCAGTAGATTCATTACTTCATGATTTGAAGAATATTATGTTATGGTAATACTTTTGCATAGCCTGAAAAGTTGCCTTTAGAGAGTGTATAAGCAGTGCAGTTTCCTATATTGAGTGAATATATAATCTTTCTTATAACATGTTTTAGTATAAACCATTGTGTTTAAGAATGTGCATCCGTTGGCACTTTGCTATTTGTGAAGAAAGAGAGACAGATCGATGGACAAACACACACACACACACACAGGTTCTCAGTAAAACAAAGCATGCTTTGTATAATGTAAATAATCTTCAGAAATTCAAGTCAAAGGTTAGACTAACATTACCATTCTGCTAACCATAAGTACAATTTTATACTGTATTTTGCACTTTTAAACTGTATTTTTGCTATACTGCTGATTTTTTTAAACTGTTCTTGCTGATTTGTTGCACTTTTGTCTGCTGTAGCATAGACTAGTTTCAGACCTGCTAAATCTGGTTCTGTTTGTTAAATTGAGCACTAAACCAGGTTATCTTTTGTTTGAGAGGGTCCCCTGCACCCTTGTGGCAGGAGAGTGCAGTTAGGACTCATCTGATTGAAGGTTGCTGGCACAGGGCTCAGTTTTGAGCTTTTTTATTGGTTAAATTGTTTAATTCAGTTTGCTCACTGTTGCTACATAAGCCCTGCTTTTGCGAGGGTTTGTGCTTGTTTTAACACAGCTCCACAGAGTTAGGTGACCAGCCACTGCTACTCTGTATTCATCTCTTTACACGTGAGCACCTCTGTGCACCATTGAGCACTACTGCACAGTGGGGTTAACCATTGGTGGTTATACACACAAAAACTTTAGTAGATAAATTTGCCCTTAGTATCAGCCTGCAATCTGGTTGAGAAGTCCTTAAATTGTTCTCACCTGCTCAGAGAGCACCTCGACTGTGCTTTTGCCCTTTAAACAGTCCCCAAACCACCAAATCTACAATAGTCTCATACAATTTGGAGAACCCTCATTGGTATAGATAGTTTATAGAGCACCCCATTAGTACAGACCCCATTTAGAGTACCCAGTTATACCACACCCCTCCATTTTCTCTCCCCACTGTGAAAACAGGATTTAACCTAGCATTATGGATGGTCAGCTTCCCTCCATTTCTCTTACTAGCCTGATTGACAGGCATATCATGAGGCAGTGTAGCAACTACCTCATATACTGACAACCTTCTACTCCTAAATCACTCCAGTACAATTTGTGAGAAATGCATCTACACTAAGAATCTGGAATCCTTACTCTGTCACTCAGAACAGTTAACACTGAACAGGTTATCAGTCACATACTACACGTCCTACACTAACCATGCACTCATCACATAAACAATCATGTGGAGGTACTCATCAGAAACCTACCTAAACACCAGAGACATTCCAAACACAAACGTGCTACACCTAATATAGCACCTACAGCACTCAATACACATAAACAATCATGTGGAGGTACTCATCAGAAACCTACCTAAACACCAGAGACATTCCAAACACAAACATGCTACACCTAATATAGCACCTACAGCACTCAATACACATAACACAAGCACCAGTATCTCACCAAATAAGCCCCCAAGGCAAAGCACATCTAAACCAAATTTTTTAGTTATAGGTGACTCCATTGTGAGGCACACAGATGTCCCACTCACCAGGCTGGATAAGGAGAAGGTTATGTTCCACTGTCTATTGGGTGCCAGGATCCATCAGATCACACATGCACTTAAGTCTCTCAATAGCAAGTACTGTTATGACTCTGTCATAGTTCATGTTGGTGTGAATGACTTGAGATGTACCTCACTGGACTATATGAAGAGAAACCTGTTTGAGCTCTATGAATGTGTCCCAGGCAGGTATGTCCCTAGCTTTGAGCAACAAGCTACCTTCACCTAGGATGATACCACAATATAAACAAAAAAAGATTGACTTCAGCAATTGGATTAGTTTCTGGTGTCATTCTAAGGGGAGCCAGTTCCTGTCAGTCTGGGATAACATGGTTGGACCACGTTGCTTTGCCAGGGATGGTCTTTACCTGTCACCTCTAGGCTTTTGGTTACTGGATAAGGCACCTTCCTCGCCCATAGTGCCTATTTTTAGGCAAGCTCTCAAGAACAAAATTTATAATGTGAAAATATCACTCACAAGTAAATTCAAGGTTATGCTGCTAAATGTTTAAATCAGAAACTAAACTCTCTGGAAGCACTCCTCTCCCTGGAGGATGTTGATGTCTGTGCAGTCGCAGAAACTTCGTTCAGGGCCACAGAAAGTATCCCAGCCTTGTAAGGCTACAATGCCTTCCACACTTTCACACCACAAAATGAACGTGTGAGAACTAAGAGGAGTGTCTATCTTGATTGAAGCTAAATACACCTCTAGACTGGTTAGACAGGAAATCTCCAAGGAGTTACTCCAAGTTCAACTAACTATGGGTAAGATCCCCTCAAGTCATCGTTAGCTATAGGCCCCTGCAATGAACCAGATACCCATGCTGTTTATTTGGACCTACTTGAGTCAATTAAATTACAACCAAACACTCTAGTCATGAGAGATTTTAACTCTCTCTCCATTGACTGGGAAACTTATATGAGTACCAACATGCTCGTACTAAGGTTTCTGGACTTTAACACTAATGCCCTGGAATAAATATAATGCAACCCCACAAGGGGCTCAAATATTCTTGACCAGGTCCTCACCAACATGGGTGACTGTTGCAGTACAAGTATAGCACCCTCACTGGTTAAATCTGATCATAAATCAGTCACATTTGAAATTGCTATAACATCTAAACCCCTCTTAGGTGAAATCAGGCTAAAACATTTCACCAAAGCTAATTATACCCTTTAAGACATGGCATAAATAATTTCCAAGCTCCTGTTCCCACAGATGGCATTGACAACTATGCTAAGGTATACACAAATACCCTGTACAAACACTTGTACAAATGTATTGACACAGCTGTACTTGACAGGATCAAAACAAGATCCTCATGAAAAAACGCGCCCCCTGGTGGACATCCAGCATTAATAAGTTATACAACAAGAGGAAGAAGTTGCTGTCTAAGAATAACAATGAGAGGTCCCAGCACTGAAAGAACACCCTCCTGCGCTTGAACAAACAAATAAGACAACTTGTAAAATTCTGTAAGACAACTTCAAAAAAAAAATTAGCAGCCATAACTAACGATAACCATAAGGCATTTTTCAGCTAAATCCATAACCTAAAAGGTAGGACTCAGAAGTATGCTGAACTAGCTGTGGATGGCATCACACACACTGATCATGCAAAAATAGTTAACCTATTAGAGGACATTTTTAGCAAAAATTTCACCTGTCCCCTCCAGACATTCCACAAAGCATTCCCTCTGTCTCCCCCACCTTGTATCTCCAAAGAGCAAGTCATAAATTCTCTCTCCAAGGCCGAAATCACAGCCTCTATGGGACCAGATGGCATCCCAGGTTGTGTTTTAAATGGTCTAAAACATGAATAAGCAACTTCATTCTGTACTCTCTTCAACCACAGGCTGAGTACTGTTTTTGTCCCTGCTGAATGGAAAACGGCAACCATCATCCCCCTTCATAAAGGGGGGGGGTACAGTAACAGACCCTGGGAACTACAGACCCATAGGCTTAACCAGCCTTATCTGTAAGGCCATGGAATGAATCCTCATGGACCTTATAAATAAGGATATAGGTGATCTCCAAACCCTTGATCCAACACAGTTTGGTTTTGTCAAAGGCAGGTCATGCCTGTTAAACCTGGTGGACTTCTTTGAAAATGCCACCAGAGCCATTGACGAAGGCAAATCTGTGGATACAGTTTGCCTCAACTTATCCAGCGCCTTCAACACAATCCCACATTCAGGCATCATTGATAAACTCTCCCAGTTGAGTATCTGTCAGCCTGGGATGACATGATCGTCAGACCTCGATGCTTTGCCAGAGATGGTCTTCATGTGTCACCCCTGGGATTTTGGCTACTGGCTAAGGCTCTTGTCACCCCTATAGTGTCTTTTTTTAGGCAGTGTCTGAAGGACAAAATTCCCACAGTAAAAACTCCATCTAAAAACAGCCTCAAGGTTATGCTGCTAAATGCTAGGAGTCTCAGCATGAAACTGCACTCACTGGAAGCTGTCCTCAGTTTGGAAGATGCAGACATTTGTGCAGTAACAGAGACTTGGTTCAAGGCTGTGGAGAGCGCCCCAGCCATACAGTTATTTATTAAATTTCACATTTTATATTTTATACTTGTAGTATGTGTGTTAAGTATATGTGATGAAATATAGAGTGCATTGTATATAGTAGGAATGAAGAAATATGATGTCAAACTTTTTAGAAGAAATTTTGTACTTGAATACATTTTATGTGTATCACTTTAACTTAAGGGGAAGCAAATTTGCACAGTATGATCACATGATACAGCCATTAACTATTTTAAAGAGTGGATTTTGTGTTAGACTGTATCTGAAGTTCAAGCACTATCTGGACGAAAGGCACTTAATAAAGATGTTCTTAAACAGAGCATCGTTTGGGGTTTGTGCCTTCAACAGCTATTTATTGTTTATCTGTTTGTTATACTTTCTGCTGTTGGTTTGACATTACCTTAACCAGCAGACCTGTCACCAGTGGGGTTCCACAGGGGTCAGTGCTGGGCCACCTGTTATTTGGAATATACTTCTCAGAAGTTCAGGCCAAAACAGAGGGGCTGTGGCTGACTAAGTTTGCTGATGACTGCAAATTAGGTGCAATTGTTGAATCCCCAAAAGATGTCAATATACTTCAAGATGGACTTGCACAACCCATTGATTGGTACCAAAGCCAGACTCTATACAAAAAAAACCCATTATAATCCCCTTCAGTAAAAACAATATCCCTGCTGACTATCATAAACAATACTCTAAGTAACAACTCAGTAGTGAGAGTCTTGGGAACGCAAGTTGACTGTAGCCTAAACTTTGACCACCATGTGTCTACTGTGGTAAGGAAGGCATTCTACATCACACCTCATTAGCAAAGGCATTGCCTCAAGAGTGAAAGAGGTCATAACACTCCTGTACTCTACCATCATCAGGCCAATAATCAAGTACAATGCTCCCTTTGGGATGTACCGTAACAGACCTCTGCAGCAACTTGAAACGCCACCGAGATTTCTAACCAAGAAAATTCAACATCTGCAGCACATGTCATACATTGACAGGCTGAAATAACTGCCGCTATACTCAGCAGCATACAGACTACTTAGAGGAGACTAGTGCCTGGCCTACTGAGCAGTATTGGATCCAAACCTAATGGAGATGCTGCACATCTGCAAGTCAAATGGGACAAGGGTCACCCGGTGCAGGGACCTTAACCTGGCCTGCGACATAAATAGCACCTGTTGGGGAGAGAGCTGCATCTTGGAGGTTGCCACTCCTCTGGAATAGACTACCATTTCACATCAAACAAAGATCCTATGTGACCCTGTTTAAGCGTAGATTGGGGATTTCACCTGTGACCCTTCTCGATATGGGCAGTTATTGCTAACTAAGATCTTGAGTTTAAGCAAGATCCTTTATATTGGGTTTGTCTAGTCATAACTCTCAACCTCTCAGAGCAAGAAATCTGGACAAAGCTATAAATAATGCGTGGGGGCAAAGGCACAAAAATTAGGGACAGCTTTTTTTTTTTTTTAAGTATTGCTGTTACAAACTTAAAGTTGCTAGAACAGGTTTTGCATTAGCCTGAATTTTCTGAAGAGTACGAAGTCTGAAACTCAAATGTCTGTCGTTATTTTCTGAGTTCAGTCCTCAATGATTTGCCAGAAAACAGTAAATGTTAGGCAAAAATCTGGACAGTTGTGAGGTATGCCTCTAGTATTATATTGGGCACACAAACCTAGGGTTATAAAGACCTTTGGGTCAATAGCCCAGTAACCATCTGTGAACCTATAAAGTTTGCTATATTGGCAACTTTTAAAAACTACAGTTTTGTCTGTAATTAAGCTGATTACTTTAGGAATAAGGAATGCAGGTACTCTTCTTTGTAGCTGCGTAAAATATTTAAAAATGCAAAGGTACAACCTTTTTCTTTTTTGTTTAATTTTGTTTGGAAAATATACTCTTGATAAGAAAAGCCACTGTAGGTGGTACATATCTAGGATCTGTAATGATTGGTATTTAGCTGATTTTATATCCATGTTGTGATAAAGAGGTCAATAGAAGTCCTTCTGTGGAAAAATGTCTGTCCAACAGGAATCAGAAAACATTGTAAAGGTTTGCTTGTCTTCTGGATCAAGTGCGCCATGCTAATGATGTATTGTTTGGATTCAAATTGTGGTAGAAGGGCGTAAGCGGAGTATTAAAGCATTTAAACACTAAAGTCATATGGCTTGTGGTAATTGTAGAGGTAGCATATGTCATACCTTCATCTAGAGGATTATATAGACTTGAGAGGGAGAGTCTAAGCATCACAGATGCGGATAAGGTGCAATGCATGATATATTTATTAATTATTGACATTTGATTACTGGGAAAGTCCAACTGGGTAGGTCTCCATGGCCCAGTATTATAAAAACATTTTAAGAACAATAATTTTACAGGCTTCAAAAATACAAAAAACAACTACAGTTTAAATAATTGTACTAAATTTGACATAATGTGATCTGATTAAAAATAGATACAACTTATATGGCAATGATTTAATATTTAGAAAAATTTTTTAGCTTTAGACAAATTAAGGTAAATGGCAATGATTTAATATTTAGAAAAAATTTAACCAGCTTAGAGAAATTAAAGGTAAGTTCTTGTAATACAAACAGGAATTGCAATATGACATGAGAGAAGAAAACCGGGTTATGGCATATTTAGATAGTCAGGGAACAGAAACTGAAGTTAGGAAGTGAGTGAAGAAGGGGAAATAAAGAAGTGTAAGGTATGAGTAGGCATTTGTTCATATTTAGGGATATAGTTTATCCTAGGACTGAGCCAAGAACAGAGCAAGGTTTTAGCTGGGAAATTTTTCAGAATTGTTTTAAAGGTCTGGAGGGGAAGATATGGACCTTTTGAATACAGGTAAGGATTTCCAGACCTTAGCAGCATGGTATGACCAAGTGAAAACATAGTTGTGTAGAATTTATTTAGTGCTGGACAAGCAGGTGAATGCTGGATAATTCTATAGGTGGTTAGAAGATGTGTATGTTAGTTGATGGGGTAGTTCTAACCAATTTTGCCTTTTTAGTGCTATGGAGTGTTGTGTTCTGAAAGGGGTATTTGCTGCAAATTTAGCCACTTTATGACAGCTTCGTTAAAGTTTTTATTTTTTGTGCTTTGGTGTTTGTAAGGATGGGAGCACCATAAAGTAGTGAGAGGAGGAGGTAAGTATTGGCAAGTGTAGTTTTGGTTGCTTTGGTGAGAGTTTTTGTCTCTATAGAGCTGTAAAGCATCCCTATTTTTTGTGCAATTTTGTATTTTCCAGGTTGAATTTAAGATTATCCACTATCATCCCCAATAATTTGGTATGAGAAATTACTTCAATGGTTGTATTTCTAGGAGAGAGGATTGTAATTTTTTTTAATGAGAGAGGGATTTGGGGGAAAAAGAAAGAAGTAGCTATATTATTTTTGGGAGGGTTGAGTAGGAGTTGAGTTACAAAGCCATGTTAGTGACTGTTAAAGCTTTCTGAGTAACTTTCTGGAGATGTGGCTGGTTGTCTGATGTGCATATGAGTGTTGAGTCATCTGCATATTGTATTTGGTGAGAATGTTAGAGGAGGGGACCAAGGATAAGACGTTTGTGGTACACCAGTGGTGGGAAGTATGGAGAGAGGGTGGAGTGCCATTTACTGAATGATGCTTATTGGATAGGTGGCTTTTGAACCATAGAAATGTGGGCTGAGAGAGACCTAGTGGGGACATTTGAAGTAGACGTTTGCTGTGACAAACTGTGTCAAAGGCTTTAGACAAGTCTAGAAATAAGCAGGAGACTAGATTGCTGTTCTCTCTGGCTTTGACAGTATCTATATAGTGTTAGTACTGTGTGAGGGATAGAATCTGTGTTGTGTGGGGATAGGAGTTTTTCAAGAGATGGTTTAGTAGTTGATTTACTTTTTTTAAGATTTTGGAGAAGGGGATAAGATTGCTATAGGTCTAAAATATGTCTGTTGAATTTCCTCCTTTGTGTAGAGGGAATAGTGTGAAATTTTCCAAGAGAGAATGTGGGATTCCTGGACTGACCTGTTTAAGGACTGAGTAGGATTGGCAATGCTATTGGCTACTTATTTAAGGTACTCACTTGGAAGGTCATCAGCTAAAGTATAGCATGGTTTGCGTTTAACAGTTGTTTTACAGAGGATGTGGGCACAGGTTTGAAGGTGAACGTGGATATGGTGATATGTGGCTGATGGCCTGGGCTAGGAATAGATGTGGGTGAATCCTTGCTAAGGGAAGCTATACCATCTGTGAAATAAGTATTGTATTCTGTTGCAGTTTCAAGTAGTGATTTATTTGACAAGTTAGGGTTGAATTTATGGCTGGGATATAAGATTTCCTTAATGCTAACCAGACTTTTTTTCAGGGTTGTGTTTACTATTCTGAATTTTGTTATATTATAGTTTTTGTCTTCATTTGTTTGCTTTTTTAGTATGGTTGTGGAGCATTCTGAAGTTTTCAAGATATTGCAGAGTTTTGTATATCTGCCATTCTTAACCTGCCTTTTCCTTTTTCTTCTTTAGCATTGTACTCTTTTTGGATAGCCAAATTGCAATATTTGTTTAATTTCTTCCTTCTAGGAGGTGTAATAATAATTAGAATATGTACGAAAGCTGTATTGAATTAATTTCCATCTAAGGGGAGGAGTTTTAGGAAGTTCCAGGTAGTAGATGATAGGGTAGTAATGAAGATTTCTGGGTTAACCTTGGACAAGTTACTTGTTGTGTTATAAATCTGTTTAGGCGGATATGTGTGATGTCTGGGAGATGATCACTGAAAGAGTCTTGTCGTTGCACCTTTGATAGTGAATTAACTAGGGTCTGATACTAGGATCCAGTCTAATAGGGAATTTGATGTCTTGCTGTAATGTGTGGGGCTATTAATTAATTGTGTGAAACCATATAAGTTCATGCTGGATGCAGGGGACGTTAGTTTGTCCAACCAATTGGCATTCACATCACCTATTAGTAGTTTTCTTGTGGAATTGTTATGAATATCCATTGTAGGATATCTTCCAGTGTATGCGTATTGTTGCCAGGAGGGATGTATTTATTTTGTTTAATTATTTTACATTTGTTTACCAGGAAAGTCCGACTGGACAGGTCCTACTTTTTCAGTGGAGGCCCGGGGAGAAAAGCTCCACACTAATGAACACACATACATTGGTAGATAAAAACAACAAAAATTAGTACATGTTTATGGTATAATACTGAGTGTATAATAAAATATCTGATAGCAAGCAAGAACAACAAAAATTAGTACATGTTTACAATATAGTAATACTGAGTTTCTACAGAGAGCTAGAATAGTAAATATGGTGGTTTGTCAATTCACAAATGAATAGTAGTTGATATTTACAGATTCTTAGGATGGATAGACTTTGGGGGCGGCCATGGTGAAGCGGTTAGCATTGTCGCCTCACAGCAAGAAGTTCTCCAGTTCGATCCTCGGCTGGGGTGCCATCTGCATGTCCTCCCTGTGGCCATGTGGGTTTCCTCTGGGTGCTCCGGTTTCCTTCCACATCCCAAAGACATGCTATAGGTGGATTGGACACTCTAAATTGGCCCTAGGCGTGTGTGTGCATCTGTGTGTGCCTTCCGTGGAAGGTTGGGTGCCAGGCTGGCAACCCGACACCGTAAAACTCCACTGCCAATCATGAGTGGACAGGTAATCCGCTGTGGCGACCCCTAACCGGGAAAAGCCGAAAGAAGAAGAAGGATGGATAGACTTTCTTAACCAGGGTTAGTACAAGGCCATATCCATGTGTTGGACAGATGGGTTCTAAGGATCTTTTTGAATGTTGTAGTGCTAGTGGTAGTTTTTATTTCTTGGGGCAGTGAGTTTGAGATTTTGGATATGTAATTAAAGTACAAGGATTCTCCAGCAGAGTTGTGTGCTTTGAATATCTTTAATAGAGATTTGTTAGTGGACTTTAGGACATGGTTGGTACTACAGGGTAGTAGTAGGTAGTACATATTTATTTACATTTGTTTATTTTCAGGCAAGTAATAAGCTCTTCTGAATTGAATGTTGGTATTGCTTTGCTGTAAGGGGAAATGTGGTACTTGTTGGGAAATATTAAAGCAGTGCCACCACCTTTCCTCTTTTTATATGGCCTTTACAGATATTATAGTGTGTGTGTGTGTGTGTGTGTGTGTGTGTGTGTGTGTGTGTGTGTGTGTGTGTGTGTGTGTGTAATTTCAGAATCATTTTGCTGGGTTTAAGCCAAGTTTCAGTTATAGCAAGAATATCAGGATTGTGCTGGGTAATTCTGGCATTTAGTTCAGTAGTTTTATTTCTTATGATTTTAATATTTATGGTGGCAAAAGTGGGATTACTGGGGTGGGGGTTGATCATGGTAAGGTTAGATTAGTGTGTGGAAGGGAAGTATCTATATGTTGATTGTGATATGTGTGGCCAGGATAATGGCGAATGTCTCTTAGGAGGATTTTAGTGTATTGGGGTACTGTTGATTCTTCTTCGGAGAGTATTTTACATTTAATTTTATTTTGATTTGAGTTAAAATACAGTTAAGCAGTCTGTAGTTGGGGTAAAGGTGAGGGGTGTCATGAAATAGGTTTGGTGCAATGTGTGGAGAGTTTACAGAGGAAGTATGGATAGTTTTTGGGATAGAGTTGGGGAGATGTTGAGATATATTATTGAGTCATGGTAGGATGAGAGATGGATCAGTAGGAGGAGAAGAATAGAGGATAAGCGGAGGAGTAGCATGATTAAGTAAAGGAGCTGTGTTTTATTTATGGCAGGTAGTAGCGAAGTAGGAATCAAGAATGAAGCCAAGTTGCAGGGCTGTAAGATATTTAGTGCTGTAGAGCCTGAAAGCTAGTAGAAAGTAGTGAGGAATTTTCTGTGATGGAAGACTTAGGTTGTCCTAGTATCTCCTGTTATGTTTCTAAAATGTATGAACTAGAAGAGCCTGAAAAGATAGAGTATGTTGATGTAGTTAACTTTGGATTAGGGTTTATTTGGGGTAAAGAAGACACTGAAATGTAGAATAGGTACTTTTGGGGAGGGGTCTGAGTTTGAATGGCTATAATGCAAAGCAGTATGGGAAGGGAAAGCGAGGACTGGGTTTTGTCACTAAGTTGAGTTAGATAAACACAAGTAACAGAAAATATCAAACATTTGTGTACACAAAAATGGTATTAGTAGTTGTACAGCATAGCATGAATAACAGGTAATGCAGAACTACACAGATCCCACAGTCAAAAGGGTACTGAAGAGTACAGAGCATGAGAAGGGGGTAGTACAAGAATAGACAGGTCCCTAATACTGAGGGGTAAACATCCTGAACTGCAGGAGCACAAGGCTATACAGGTCCTAGATTGGTACTGAGGGTTACATAGGACGAGTATGGAAGTAACAGGACTACAACCAAAAGTTTATTCCACCTCGTATGATCGGAAGACCAACTCCAGAAAGGAACTCCTGCCCACTTACAAAATCCATGAACACCATGAGCAATACTATACTTCTGATCGTTGTTGTTGTCTTTCAGCTTTTCCCGGTTAGGGGTCGCCACAGTGGAACTCTGGTCCGCTAATGATTGGCAGTAGATTTTCACAAATGCCAAGGTGCCAGCTCAACATTCAACCTTCAACAAAGGCACGCCCATTTACGCATGTCTTTCGAACGCCCACCCAACCATGGGGAGGGCATGCAGACTCTACACAGATGGCACTCCCTGCACTCCAGCTGAGAATCGAATGGGAGAACCTCTGCTGTGAGGCAACAACGCTATCGCTGCACCACCTCGGAAGAATACTATACTTCTGATCGTATGAGGTGGAATAAACTTTTGGTTCCAGTATTTGCATTTGATTTTTCCACCTTTTATCTAGCCTCCTTTTATTGGGTTTGCAGCTCCTCAACCTTCCATCTCCAAAATAAGGAACACTCGCCCTCATAATGTGGAACAAATGGGCAAATTGTGGAACACATACTAATGGCTTACTAACAACTTCAACAAGGAAGGTCATTGGGTGGTTAAAATATGCTGGTTTTACTTGTAAAGGAGATCTTTAAATGAATTAATATGATTCTTTTCTATTTACTATTGATTTCACTTAAAAAAAATGACCAACACTGAATGTAAGACAGACCCTTTCAATGTGGAACTTCGAGGAACATGACTTTTTAAGACCCCAAATGAGGTACCTTCCTCATAATGAGGTACGCTTGAGAGACATGGTTGTCATTTGTCTTTGATCTTGGGCATGGAAGTAGGACCGGAGGTAATGAATGGGAGTCCTAGCCTGTTCACCTTGGAAGTGGCAGTTAACGGCAGTGTGAGCATTGCAAGAATGAGTGGTACAACTCTCAGCATTTCTGAGATTGAGTGATGTCACTAGACTTACTGGATTATTTTCTAACTTTCTGAATACCACACAGAGTGGAGGAGCTGATTTTAGAACTCTGCTATCGCCAAGTCAGCAGGTCGTTTCAGGAGTGGTTAGGTACCCGAACGGGCCTCTCAATACACAATGGAACTTTCAAACTAAAATAAAAAGTACTGTTGGTAATAATAACGTTTTGTTAAATAATGCAGAAAGGGTTTAATGCAATGAACAACCAAATTTAAGTAACCATTTCAACTTCAATGAATGCTTAAACACAGACTTTTCTCTGATGGTAGAACACCATCACAAATTTAGAGATGGTAGGAGAGGGAGAACAACTTGATTGAGTGGATACAGGCATTAGAGAAACTGTTTCAGCTGAGAAGTTTACAATTAGATAATCTATATCTAAATGAATGTATAGGTGTCAGCCAGGTACCCCAAGGATTAAGATATTATAAGTTTCTTAATGGGGTAATCCCAGGTATAAAATTCTATAATCTAATTGAACCATTTAGCAAGCAAGAACATTAGCTAATAATGGCTCTTTTAATACAGAACAACAAAGAAATAATTAATGCTTTATTAACTGAAGTAGCTGTTTTGTACAATAAGATAAAAAAACTATTTATTTTCTGAATACACTGCAGGCTATAAGAATGTGTTTCTAAGGGTTGATTCTCATGTAAATAAAATCAAAGTTAAGAAAAATAAATAATTAGCCAGGGACAAGCTGCAATATGAGAAGGGCGAAGTTTTTCCTATTAGTAATAAAAATACCATTCCTTTGCAAGACTTTGATGGGATGGATTATAATGTACATGAACAAGAACTAGATTCCAGTAGGCCCTCCAGTGAAGAAGTGTTCATAGGTGATGACAACGGCAGTGCTATTTTTGATGTAGCTGACCCTTTAGAATTCCCCCCTCTGGAGATACGAGAGGCTTGCCAGAAAAACACACCTCATCCAGAAAGCTAGAGTTAGTCAAACCCGATGAGAGGCGGTTACAGTAAGGGGAGTTGGATGAAGAGGGGGAGATCCTTGAACAGGGGTCACTGGAGATGGAAATAACGATAGACTTAGGCCATCTTCACATTATTAAGAGTAACAGCTTCACTATATACAATTACAGTAGTTTAATGGTTACAGACGAATGCTTCTCATTGTTCAAGAAGGCTTTTACCTTTGTGCCCACCCAGAGATACAACCTGGCTGATTCTCTTATTGAATTTAAGCTTTTTATAAGAAAATTGAATTTTGCAATTCAGTTTAATGATTGATTGTACATACGAGTCTTATGGGAATAATGACAGGTTGAAGAAGAAAAGTTTGGTTATGCCCACACCCAACCATGTTATTCAGGTTTTTTTCCAATATCTGTGAATGTGACATCTACAAGCAGTATACCTCTAATATGAGACCAAGGCAATACAATTTAAGAAAAGATGAATGCCAATTACTATCTATAATACTGCTCATGATGTTCCTGTATTTTGTAATTGGGCAGGAGGTTCCTTTCTGGAGTTGGTCTTCTGATCATATGAGGTGGAATAAACTTTTGGTTCAAGTAATAGGACTAGACATATCCTTGAAAGAGAGGGACAGAGGGTGGAAGCAGGATATACAGCATGAATAGGAGTAACAGAGGGTTAGACAGACCCTGTAAAGAGTGGAGATACTGAGGATAGCAGAACATAAGTAGGAAGTAACACAGGCTAGAAAAGGAGGAATGGTGGAGAGTTTCACAGCATGCAAAGGAAGTAATACATTACATAGGTTCATAGGTTAGTACTAGGCTACCTGCCCTTTCAGGCCATTTTAAGCCTAGCTAGTTACCTCATGTGAGAATCAAACCCTGCACTTTGTGTCTGTAAGGTAAACACCTTAACCATTAGGCCAATCTCCCATCCTTTAGGACAGTGGTACTGAAAGGGTCACACAGCAAGAGTGGGGTGTGTGATATACAGCTGTACCATTCCCAGTGGGAAATGGTATTAAGGGTTTTATAGCGTGAGTAGGGGGTAACACTAGATTAGGCAGATTCCTGAAGCGGAATGGTACACAGGATAAATGTAGAATCCTGTATATTCATCCTTTATGTTACAGTATTTAAGCTGCAGTACAGGAAAAATGCCACTAGATGGCAGATGGTTTCAGGGTAAAAGTTTTAGGATTCATTTGGTTTTGAAACAGGTTCATTCAGACTTAAAAAGATTCTGCTCCCATACCTCTCAACCTCTCAGCACAAGTAATCTGGACAAAGCCAGAAATAATGGGGAACAAAGGCCCAAAAACAGGGACAGATTTTAAATGCTGCTCCTATAAGCTCCTATAAACTTAAAGTTGTTAGAATAACAGGTTTTCATTATTATATATTTTCTGAAGGATACAAAGTCTGAAACTCAAATGTCTCTCATTATTTAGTATTATTTAGTGACTTCAGTCCTCACTGATTTGCCAGAAAACCTCAAATTTTATGAGAAATGGTCCAAAAATATAAGGCAAAAATCTGGACATTCTGCAAAAGTCTGGACAGTTGAGAGGTAGTCTGTTCATGTTGCTAAACCCATGTAAGATTGTTTTCTCTAGAGAGCACACCTCTCAACCTCTTAGCACAAGAAATCTGTGAAATGGCAAAGCCAAAAATTATGTGGGCTAGGGTGGAGATGGGGGCAGAGACCCGAAATCATGGACTGATTTTAAATATTGTTCTTAAAAACTTAGAAAGTTGCTGGAGTGACAGGCTTTGCTTTAGCATGCATTTTCTAAAGGCTATGAAATCTGAAACACATAATGTCTGTTATTTAGTGACTTCAGTCCTCAGTGATTTGCTAGTAAACCTCAACTTTTAACAGGAACAGTTCAAAAGTATGAGGCACGTCTCACAGCAAGAGGTTCTCCGGTTTGATCCTCGGCTGGGGTGCCTTCTGTCTGGAGTCTGCATCTCCTCCCTGTGGTCACATGGGTTTCCTCCTGGTGCTCCAATTTCCTCCCACATCCCAAAGACATGCTGTAGATGGATTGGACACTCTAAATTGGCCTTAGGCGTGAGTGTGTGCATGTGTGTGCCTTCTGTGGAAGGTTGGGCACTGGGCTGGCAACTCAACACCATAAAACTCCTCTGCCAGTCATGAGCAGATAGGTGATCCACTGTGGTGACCCCTAACCATGAAAAGCCGAAAGAAGAAGTTCAAAAGTATGAGGCAAAAATATGGACATTTTGTGAAAATCTGGACTGTTGAGAAATATACTAGAGAGTGTGAATAGCACATTAAAAGTTTTTTGCGCCATTGTTAGTGCCCGACTTTTTGTCAAAGATGTATCTTCTGCACAGCAGGCGTATAGAATGACACAGGGATAGGCAAATATCCGAGGGACAGCAGTACTGAGGCTTACATAGCATGATCCATTTGTTCAGGTTTGGAAACTTATATAGACGGTGACCTAACTTTTGACCAACATGTGTCTATTGTAAGAAATTCCTTCTGTATTGCACAGGTTATAAACAAAGGCAGATCGGCATGTCATTGCCTCCCTTTACTCAGCCCCCTTTGATATCTATAAGAGTACTGGGTAACTGTGATGAGACTGGTGACACTGTGGGATATGGAATGTTGATTAAGGCACTTTCAAAACCAGTGTGGTTTAACACCCAGAATCCTTGGGTGGTTTGACTGTTGCCTGTCAGGGCATTGCCAGTCTAGTCTTTGGCCTGAATTCTTCACTGACCTACCTGCTGACATGAAGGGTTCCACAGGCCAAAGACTAGACTGGCAATGCCCTGACAGGCAACAGTCAAACCACCCAAGGATTCTGGGCATAGCTCTCAACCTTCCATCACCAAAATGAGGAACACTCGCTCATAAATGAAACAATGGGCAAAATGTGGAAAACATAATAAATGGCTTACATTAACAACTTCAACTCAAGGTCATAGGATGAATAAAATTTTCTGCTTTACTTATAATAAAGAATCCTTTAATGGATTAATATATGATTCATTTCTTTACCATGGATTTCACTCTTTAAAAATTTTCTAACACTGATGTGTGACAGACTCTTTTAATGTGGAACTTGAGGAACTTCGAGGAACATTTTTTTTTAAGACCCCTAAATGAGGTATGATTCTGGGTGTTAAACCACACTGGTTTTGAAAGTGCCACTGTTATTCAGAGTACAACTGTTTCCACTGAGAGATATAATTTGAAGGAGAGTTCTGGGTTGTCATTATTATGTCTGTGATATCCATAAATACCTCTCAACTCAGTAATGAGTAACTTATTTTAGGACAGCTCGGCATAGAAGATGTGCTCACCTGAATCCAGTCATCTTAACCGCAGTTCATGGAGGTTAAGAACAACAAAAACAAAGCCAACTGCAGCAACCAAACGATACTGTAAAATTCCCCAAAGCAGGCAGAAGACAGCTCGATATGCAGCTAAATCCAAAAACTTGATGAACCAGCAAGTAATCGTACCAAAAAGCTGTACTGCAGAGAAAGAAAGTTAGCGCTTTCACGGTAATACCATACCGCTTCTTCAGACAAACATGAATGGGGGCAGAATAACTTGTATACAAATGACATCATCTCAAACAGCTTAACAGCCAATAAAACAAACATTCATGCAGCCACATTCCCAGCTTAAAGGCATATGAAGTAGATAATATTTACTGGCATAAAATCTGATAAAAAATTAACACAAATAAATAAAACATGAAAAATATTCATAAATATATAAACAAACAACAATAAATGCCCTACAGCCGTTTATTCCTTTAATACAGGCTTAGTGGGGACATGATCATTCAACCCCATAGCTAGGTGTGCCCCCAACCTCAAGATCCACTCCAACTCGACCACCTCAGTACGAGTCACTGTATTACCACCTCGCAGACCTGGGCTGACCACACATAATACCTGGAAGACAAAGTTGTGTTCAGGGCCAGTAGACAAAACATGTTTCGCTAAGGCACTAAAATCGTATTGCTTCTTCATGCAATACACATGGTCCCTAATTCTTTCTTTTAAGCTCCTGTTCATCTTACCAACATAGAATTTATAACAGCACTGACAATGTGCTAAATAAACCACATTTCTGGTGGAGCAATCAGCAGATGCCCTCAACTTCCACAAGTAGCCCATGACAGGGTGACTAAAGAACCTAGACTCCTCTATAAACTGACAAAAATTGCATTTATGACACTTAGATGTACCCATCAAAACTTGGGATCCAGACATAACATGTCTGGGAAAACATAGCTGCTGCCTTAAATTACTGTGATTCTTGTATACAAATCTAGGGCCACCTGCTAATATATCGGAACATCTGCTGTCAGTCTGTAAAATATGCCAGTTCCTAGTAACTATATCTTCCACCATATTTACACCATCAGAAAATTTCAAAACAATGGGAGGACAACAATACCTATGAGGTGATCTGATTGATTGCCTATACAGAGCAGAAAAATATGGACATGCTCTACTATCACGCTCGTCGGTTATTCTGGCACAAGCTTGATCAACTTCAACTTGGGTGCACCCCCTGATGGCAAACTCTTTCTTCAAATCTGACAGACTTCCTTCAAAGTCAGAAGTAGTACAAGACAACCTCAAGACCCTGAAGGCTTGACCTCTCACAATGTTCCCAAATATATGTTGTGGATGCATACTCCGCCTATGTAGATATGACGGTCTATAACAGTCCTTCCTATGCATCCTGGTCAGCATTTTGCCATTCTCCAGCCGGATGTTTACATCCAAGAAGTCAACAGGGACTTGGAAACAAGTGAGGGTAAACTTCAAAAAATTACTACTATTATTTAAAGAATGAAAAGCAAGTCAAGCTGTTGCTTGTTGCCTTTACAACCAATAAACATGTCATCAACAAAACTTCTATATATGGCAATATGACCTCTATGTTGTCCCAATACATGATGGAATTCCCATTCTGACATCACCATTCTGACATCACAAAATTGGCATAAGAATTAGTGCAGCTGGTCCCCATAGCCATGCCAGATTGTTGCCAGTAACATTTATCCTGAAACATAACGATATTGTGTTCCAGGACCAGATCTAGAAGCATGCACAGGAAGTCAATATGTTTCATGTCAAATTTATTACTCCTAGCCAAAACTGCCCTGACCATACTAATACCTTCCTGGTTAGAAATGCACATAAATAGGGATACAACATCTATCGTCACTAAAAATTGAATATCCGAAACATCCCCTCACTGGTCACATTATATAAATTTCTCAAAAAGTTTTCAGTATCTTTCAATACAACTTCACTCATATCAGGAGCTATTCAAAGTTGTTTGTCCAAATAAATGGACATAGCCTGAGTCAACCAACCACTCTCAGTTACAATCTGTCTAAACTGTGGGAGTGCAGGGTGTTTGTGGATCTTAGGTAAGCCATGAATCCGAGGAATAACAGGAAATTCAGTAATAAAGTAATTAAATAGTTCCTTGGCAAGTAGACCTAGATTAAAACATTCAAGTAAACAATTATCTATTCTGTTCTTCATCACACTCACAATATCAGCTTCCCACTAATATATGTATTAGTATTAGACAAAATCTGATTCATTATATCATATAATAATATCCAGAATCTAAAATCACTACACAGCCGCCTTTGTCTCCTGGGCGGATAGCTATATTTTCATTCTTAATCAAATAATTCAAGGCTTGTTGTTCAAATCTAGTCAGGTTATTACAACTTGTCATCTGTATTCTATTAATGACTTGATATATTTCTTTTACATCAGTCGCCCTGCTAGACAGGGGTCCAGGGAAGTAAATAGTGTGGGAAGAAATAGCCAGGGAATTGTTATGGCTAGGCTTGTATAGGCCCTAGGGCTGATAGCCTAGTACCAACCTATGAACCTAGTTATGAATATTTTTCATGTTTTATTTGTGTTAGTTTTTATTATTATTTTTTATTTTTTATCAGATTTTATGCCAGTAAATATTATTTACTTCATATGCCTTTAAGCTGAGAATGTGGCTGCATGAATGTTTGTTTTATTGGCTGTTAAACTGTTTGAGGTGATGTCATTTGTATACAAGTTATTATGTCCCCATTCATGTTTGTCTGAAGAAGCGGCATGGCATTACCGTGAAAGCGCATTCTTTCTCTGCAATAAAGTTTTCTGGTACGATTACTTGCTGGTTCATCAAGGTTTTGGATTTAGCTGCATATCGAGCTGTTTTCTGCCTGCTTTGGAGAATTTTACAGATGTCCTTCAAGGATGCATCTGCAGTCCTTACAAATGGGTTGTCCTGTCGTCAGGCAGCCCTTCGGTCGGCCGGATTCCAAAGTCTGGGTCTGGCTTCGGCTGGTGTCGCACTTCACCCGACGTCATAGCTGCAGTTCTTCGGGTATAAAGGCATCAGCCGATGCCATTTTCCTCAGTCTTTCTTGCCGCTGTGGGCGCAGCAGAAGCTGATCGCAAGTGCCGGTCGGTCAGATCCAGAGATTACTACTACCGAATACTACAAGACTTCTAAAAAGCTAAGTACCCCGTTGGGGACTCTTTCTTGCCTCAGCCGATGTCAGAAAAAGTGAATAACTGTTTAACTTGTGGGAAACAAATACCTCATAAAGATTTCCACTCTTACTGCTTACCTTGTTTAGGCCCAGACCACGACGTAGCAGCTTGTTTAGCCTGTGCTTCTTTTAACCGACGGACGCTTAGACGTCGGTCGGAGTTTGCTGAACAGTTTTTCGGCTCTGATTTTGCTTATATTATGCCGTCGGATCCTCCGACTACACAAATATCCAAAAAGAAAGGACCGACACTTTCGCGGTCCGCGGTTTCGGCCGAAACCGCGGTTAAGCAAACCGCGAGTGTCTCAGTTTCGGCCGAAACCGAGCAAGCGGTTCTTTCTTCAGCCGAAACCTTGCCTTCTACCGAGGCCTCTTCTAACCTGGCAGAATCGGCTTCTGAAACCCAACCTGCTGTTGTGGTTTCTCAGGAATTATCGGACACTATTCTCTTGGATGTATCTACCCCTGCATGTGGAGCTGCTAGGCCTCCTGCAGCCATGTCCATTAAGGCCTTTGCCAGGGCTAAAGCAGCTAAAGCTACTAAGACTGTGCCTGTTAAGCCCCCCTCTCACAGGCCCAGCTCCAGTTCCCAAATGCTTTCTCTGGCAGAGGATCTCATTTCTTTAATTAGGGGATCCCAACCTCATCCAGACAGGGCCTCTCATCCACCTCCAGAGAAGAGGCCTAGAGCAGACCCCCCTGAGCCAGTGTCCACTGATGATTCCTCTGATGATTCAGACAATACAGACCCTCCAGAGGCTCCTTATTCCCCTTACAAAGACTCTGATGCTGAAGAGTCTATCCCTTCTGCCTCTCCACCTGAGAAATTTTCCTTTGGGGAAACCTTACATGCCATGAGGGAACAATTTCAGTGGCAGGGCCAAGATTTCTCAGACTCCAGGAAAAGGCTTAGAACCTTTTTGCATTTACCACAACATAGGCCTTTGGCTATACCTCCAGTTCTTTCTGTTGTAGATGATGCATTTAATGATGCTTGTACTGCTCCTGATTCATTACCTCCAGCCCCTGCTAAGCCCGATAGGTTCTACAGGGTCCCGGACACACATCACCATTTATACAAGGCTCCCTTTGCAGATCCCGAGACTATCTCCCAGGGGCCTAAGGCAGTAGCACCTACCTCTGCTAAAAATCCCCTCCCCTCTGAAAGGGAATCCAGGTCCTTAGAGATGGGGTAAAAAGTATAGACCTCTGCTACTCTGTGAGCTAGCGCCTTGAACTGTCAGTTTCATATGATCCAATATCAGGAGTTTATGCTTGATCAGTTAACTAAAAACTGTCCTCTGATGAACCTTTAGATAAGAAATATGTTCAGGAAATGGTACATAACATTCAGCAAGTTAGTAACCATTCTTTAAAATGCGCTATGATGCACTGGAGGCTTCCTTTAGATCAGCCATGACTGGCACAGTTATCAGAAGGCATGCATGGTTGAAAGAACAGGCCTTACCGACCATGTCAAATCAAAACTATTAGATGCTCCCATGGACAAGGTCAACTTATATGGTTCTCCTGCACAGCAGGTACTGAAGAAAATGGAAGAGAAGGCAAAATCTGTACAAACAGTGAAAGACTTCTTACAGGTTCAACCGCCAAGGTTTAGCAGGAACTGGCCCTCCAAAAATTGGTCCTTTCCAGACTCCTCTAAAGCACAGAGAGGCAGGAATAGGCGTTCAAGAGGCAGAAATCAATCCAGGGGTGCCTACAGGGGACGCCAGTGGCAGGGCAACAACCAGCGAGGCACAGACACAGCCACCACCACTGCAACAGGACAATCACAGTGACTTGGCTCTGGCACCGCCTACCAGGGAACAACTAGCAGAACCCTTAGGCGGAAAGCTAGCCTTATTTTCAAGGAACTGGCATTACATCACAAGGGACAAGTGGATTTTGCAAACTATAGGCCAAGGCTACAGGTTTCATTTCCATACTCTACCAGGAAAAAGAGGAATGCCAAACCTACCACCAAATCAAAAGGCAGAAGCTCTAAAACAAATAGCTCAATTAGTAAAATGAGAGCTGTGGAAAAGTACCATCTATGGAACAAGGAAAGGATTTTACTCCAGACTCTTCCTGGTACCAAGAAAAGAGAAAAATGGAGGCCTATTCTACCTGTCCGCTTTAAACAGATTCCTCATTGTTCCAAAATCCAAAATGCTGACTCTACAGCAGCTTCTTTCCATGCTGGGCAAGGAGTCTTGGCTGGTAACTCTAGATCTCAAGGAGGCATACCTGCACGTCCCCATACGACCAAATTGCAGAAGATACCTCAGATTTCTTGCAGGATCAGAGCATTATCAATTCTCAGCATTGCCCTTTGGCTTATCTACTGCCCAGAGTGTTCACGAAATGCCTGGCATCAGTAATCGCTCATTGCAGACTTCAGGGAATCCAAATTTATCCCTACCTGGACGACTGCCTGATACAAGCGGACAACAAAAACAAGCTAACAGAAGACTTACAAAGAGTCATTTACTTGCTGCAGGCCCTGGGATATACAGTCAATATAAAAAAGTCAAGGCTGATTCCATCCCAAAGAATAACCTTTTTGGGTGCAGAGCTGGACACATCAAAGCAGATGGCATTCCTAACTGTAGAAAAACAAGAACAACTTCCTCTCTACTTCTTGGCATTAACAAAACAGAACCATCTAACAGCAAGAAAAGTGCTGCAAGCCTTGGGCTTCATGACATCCTGCATAATTCTGGTCCCTCATGCCAGACTGCATATGAGAAAGCTACAGTGGTACCTGAAGAATTTATGGTCTCAACACAAACACAGCCTAGAAACCAAAATTCCACTAATACCATGCCTGAAGCAAGAGTTCCTATGGTGGGCTCAGGCCTGTCAAACAAACACAGGACTGCCCTTCTACAGCATTCAACCAAGCCAAACCATAACAACGGACGCCTCAGACCTCGGTTGGGGGGCCCACATGCTGGACAAGTGCATACAAGGCTTATGGACTCAAGATCAACTGCACCTACACATAAATCTAAAGGAAATGCTGGCAGTAAAATTGGCAATCCAGACATTCAGACCTTTTCTCCAAGAAGGACAGTTGATGATAAGGACAGACAACACCACAGTTATGTGGTACATCAACAAACAGGGAGGCACACATTCATACCCTCTATGCCGGATGGCACTGGACCTATGGAATGTGGCTCTCAGCTACAACATTCAGTTACAAGCAATTTTTGTACCGGGAAAAGAAAACATTTTAGCAGACATATTAAGCAGAACTACCTCGGATGCCCACGAATGGATGCTGCACCCGGACATCTTCAAAGCCATCACAAGAAAATGGGGACTACCACAAATAGACTTATTTGCATCCCCACTCAATCACCAGCTAAAGAAATTCTGCACAAGGACGTACCACCCACTTGCTTGGAAGGTGGACTCCCTGTCTTTCAGTTGGTAAAACCTGACAGCATATGCATTCCCACCACTTCCTTTGATGCACAAGGTGCTATTGAAGATCAAAGAGGAACGTCCAAGGATCATCCTGATAGCTCCAGACTGGCCAAGACAACATTGGTACCCATTACTGCGGAGCATGTCTCGGGAACAAATGTGGACACTACCCCTGATACCATTGCTGTTAACACAGAACAACTACAACATCCTGCATCCAAACCTGAAAACTCTGCAGCTGACTGCCTGGAACATCACATAAGAGAAATTAACCCAAATTTATCCCAAAGGGTTAAAGACATTATCCTTGAGGCTCGCAGACCTTCAACAAGAAAGAATTATGCAGCAAAATGGAAAAGATATCTCATTTGGAGTACTGCAAAGGGAAAAGATGTGTCACTGGTAAACATAGCCAACATCCTGGAGTACTTGGCAGAGCTCTTCCATACAGGCCTGTCCTATTCTTCCATCAAGATACATGCATCAGCTATTTCAGCAGAATACAGCTTGGATCCTCCTGTCTTCTCACATTCTCTGCTCAGGCAGTTTCTGAGAGGAATTAAAAATGTAAAACCTCCAAGGAAACCACCATTGCCAACATGGGACTTGAACTTTGTGCTAGAAAAATTGACACTTCCTCCTTTCGAACCAGCAGCAACAGCAGAATTACAATACTTATCCTGGAAGACTGCTTTCCTGCTGGCAATCACCTCAGCAAGAAGGGTTTCTGAACTACAGGCATTAATGGCAGTGCAACCCTTCCTGATCTTCCATCAGGATAGAGTGTCCATGAGAGCAAATCCTACATTTATGCCTAAGGTGGTATCCAGAGTGTCATTAAACCAGGCTATCCACCTACCTACATTCTTCCCAAACCCACAGAACAGGGGAGAAAGACTGTTGCATACCTTGGATGTACATAGACAATTACGCTACTACCTGGACAGAACCAAGTGCAATAGAAAAACTGACCAGCTTCTGGTAGCATATGCAACAGGTAGGGAAGGAAAAGCAATTTCAAAGCAGACAATCTCCAAGTGGATAGGAAATTGCATTAGATTTTGTTACTCCTTCCATGGGAAGAAAACTCCAGGGAACATCAGGCCGGGCTACAGCCACTACTACAGCTTTCTTACGAGGGGTGGCTACCAAGGACATTATAGAGGCTGCTACTTGGACCTCCGTGCATACATTTGCCAAGCATTATAATTTACCTCTATACTCTAGATCCCGAGCAGGTTTTGCCACTGCTGTTTTGCAAGGGATCCTAACTACACCATAATCTCTCTTTTTTCCTCCTCCCCTAGTTTGGCTATGGTATTCTACCCATTTGTAAGGACTGCAGATGCATCCTTGAAGGACATAGTACAGTTTTGTACCTACCATAAATGTAGATGTCCGATAGGAATGCATCTGCAGTCAGGATACCCGCCTTCCCTCTGTGGTACTCCTAGGGTATTTGCCATCTTTTAGCTAGCTTGGGGATCTATTATGGTGTATTTGTTTGTATATATGTACATACATGCTTATTTTATGTGTTTGCTCTCTACTTTTGGAAACATTGGCATTTATCCAAATTTAGCCATCCAAGAGGGCACCTGGCATCTGGGGCAAGAAACACTGAGGAAAATGGCGTCGGCTGATGCCTTTATACCCGAAGAACTGCAGCTATGACGTCGGGTGAAGTGCGACACCAGCCGAAGCCAGACCCAGACTTTGGAATCCGGCCGACCGAAGGGCTGCCTGACGACAGGACAACCCATTTGTAAGGACTGCAGATGCATTCCTATCGGACATCTACATTTATGGTAGGTACAAAACTGTACTTTTCATGGAGGTTAAGGTCGTGCATGTCATAAAATTTTATAGTGCTCCTGTTCTGTCTCTGACCATTTATTATGGAGGGAACACACAGGAATGTGTGCCTTGAATGAAAACCCAAGTGGTATAGCTGAACTGCATGTAGTCACTGAAGAAACAGATGGCACCTGTAGTAAAGTCTTTGTACTTCTAACCTGGGAACAAGTGCAGAGTTAAACATCTTATTCTACTCAGTGATCTGTTCACAGTTGTGCATGCACTGATCTCTTGCTGAATGTCCTTTGAACTTCCCTTTACCTTAGGCTATATCATTGTGACCTCAAACACCTGTATCAGGTACTCCACAGGTGCTGTTTTGACTGGCATGCTTGATTTCCACCATATTACACTTCTGTGGGAATCTGCACTTACTAATGTTTGATAAAAGAACCATGTTTGAGGTCCTTATCTTATTCTGCCCTGGACAAGTTGGAGCCTTTGTCTTTTTAAGAGAACTGCATGTGCCCAACTGATCTGTTTGCTAACTGTGCTCATTCAGAATTGGCTGCTAGTAATTCCAAACATGCTTTTGGAAACCTCTGACAGGCATTAATGTGCCTGCTATGTGCCTATCCTGTTAAAATAACTACATCTTACTTTATAGATCTATAACTCTGGGAACTCAATTTCTTTTTTTTAGACTCTGGGGTTACTTAAGGTAATCCTTTGAATTGCTTTGTACCTTGGCCATATTATTTGTAGTATCATCTTAGTACAGTGCTTAGGATTTAAGCAATTAAATTGCTAAAGATTATTTGTTATATGTTTGTTGTACTCTATTTTGGGCCCTCCTCACGTGATCATTTAATATATTCACAGCCTCAATTTTCCATTAGTTCCTTCATCCTGGCTGGTTGTTGCTTCCTGTATCCAAGGTACAGGGTTTGATTATTTACACTTCCATTTGCTTACTGTGTGACTCTGAGCAAGTCACTTAGATTGTGTTCCTTTGTCTCCCTGCAGAAGGAACACCTTTGTCCTGTGTGGTTACCTGGTTATCAAATGTCTAAAATAAACCTAAAATTGATTGGGGGTTAGTGAGAATCAAGTGGTGATGATCTGTCATATTAGATGAATATCCTCATTGCTCTTTGGACATCTCTGCTGCTTCAAGGGATGTCATGTGTTCAACCATGTGGCTGTCCTTCACTTGTAGTCATGTTTTCAATAGGAAACTGATGCTTCACGTTAAATTCCCGATTCCCCACTCCCCACTGAGAATACTGTAGTAAGATATGCCATCCCTAAGGACACACACACACACACACACACACACACACACACACACACACACACACACACACACACACACACACACACACACACACACACACACACACACACACACACACCTTTCCATTGCCAGGGCGAGCTGAAAGTAGTCATTAATTTTCCATTCCTGAACCTTATCCCCCAGTACCCGAGCTGCCATTTGAACCTGGGCCATTTAAGTCGAATTCATTGTGCCATTCCTCTATACCGGGGAACCACCTAAATCATTAAAGTTTAAATATAACACAGGACTAGATGGATCCTGGAGGGAGAATAATACTATGAGTTACAGATCACAAGTTCGGGTATTTGTCTAATCCTGTGTTACCCCTATGTAGAATTGCATCAAGGGTCGCATAGCATAAATGAGTTCCTGAGGGGAAGTGGTATCCAGGGTTACAGAGAGTTACTAGGGAATAACAAGATTAGACAGAACCCTGTTGGTGGAGAATGGTACTGAAGAATTCACTGAATGAGTAGGTCTCTGAGGGGGACTAGTACTGAGGTCTACACAGCATTCGTAGGGACTAACATGAGACTAGACAAGGTCTGGTGGGAAAATGGTATTGAGGGTTACACAGCATTGGCAGGGGAAGTACTGAGCTCTGCAGATCCTTGAGGAAAAAGTCCCTGAGGGTTAGACAGAATGAATATTGGGAACTCTGGACTAAGTTGGTCCCCAAAGGACTGATACTGAGATATTTATGGTACTATTCAGATATAGGTATAATAGCTGTGATAAATATGTTGTGTGTGTAATTTCCCAACATAAACCATTTGAGTCTGAGTCATATCTGAGAATATTCTTATGTATAGGAAGGAAATGTTCAGGTAGAACAGATGTTTGGTACACATTTTCTGGATAACTTGGTCTGTAGGGAATTCTTTGCCACTGATGACCAGAGGAGCAGATCTGTCAGTGAACAGGCTATGTCTGTAGAGTATGAGAGACCCTTCTGGCCTGGTCTGTAGACATTGCATGGTTCATTTGGGGTTTGTTGCCAGAATGTGCTGCAAGTAGTGGACATAGACGATGCTTACTTCAACAGAAACTTGGCTGAAGACCTGGAAGATGACTGGAGAGGAAGCACAAGAGTTCAGAAATTACTCCGTGGTCTACCACCTCAAGACAAAGAGGAAATGGGTGGAGTTTAAGAATGGCAATGCCTCAAACATGTGTGAAGACTGCAGAACAGATATGTGGCCAAGTCAGGCATGGAAATAAGGTAAATAAGACAAGCTGATGGTGGAATGAAGAAGTCCAGGAAGTCATCAAAAGAAAAAGTGGGAGACAGGAAAGATGTACTAGGCTAGGAAGGAATACTGTTTGGCCAAAAGAGGCTAAGACAGGAGTTGCAATAACAAAGAACAAGGAATCAGAGGAACTCTACCATCTTATTCAAAGTGACTCAGTAGACGGCACAATGAAACTCTATCAGGTTGCAAGGCAAAGATGGAAAGATAGATGAGACAGACACCCTTCATAAGGGATGCCAGCAACAACCCGATCACTAGTCCACAGGACATCAAATGTAGATGGAAGGAGCATTTCCAGCAGCTGCTGAATGAAGAAAACCCCACAGAAGCTGTACTGCTCCAGACACAGCCCACGATGAGAGAAGGGAAAACAGCATGCTCAGATGAGGCTACATCAGATATGGTCAAGATATTAGGTGAGATAGGGGAGAAACGGCTCTTAAGGGTATGCATAACAGTATGGAGAGAAAGGTGTATCCTAAATGACTGGAGAGTAAGAATACTAGTGCCAGTGTGCAAGAACAAAGGGAACATCCACAGCTAAAGGTAGTACATGGGTATGAAACTCTTATCACACTGCATGGTAGTACTGGAGAGAGTGATTGATAAACAAATACTCAGAGGTAGTACTGGAGAGAGTGATTGATAAACAAATACTCAGAGTAGTAGAAAGTAAGATGGAAGATGAGCAGCTTGTGTTCAGATCAGGATGCAGCACAATTGACCCAGTATTTTCACTGAGACAGATGGTTCCTAGACTTGGAGAAAGTACATGACAAGGTCCCAAGAAGGCTGATTTGAGCTGTTCTGCGGCGGCTTGAAGTTGCAGAAACATTGATAGAATTAATGCAGACTATGTACAAGGAACCAATGACTTCAGTACAAAATGGATTCGGTCTCGGAGGGGTTCCCAGTGGGATTGCATGTGCAGCAGGGTTCACCTCTGAACCCACTGCTGTTCATACTGGTGATGGACTACATTAGCAAACAGGTCAGAGGTCACAGATCAGAAAGGTTGCTGTATGCAGACAATGTGGCATTACAGGCAGACTCTGAACAAGAACTTCAGCAAATGATAGGGGGATGGAATGCAAAACTGAAATACACATGGATGAAAGTGAGTACTGATAAGATGGTTGGAATGGCAGCAAATGGAAGAAATCCGAAGATGATGAGGACTGAGGCAGTAAGGAAAATAGTGGAAAGGGTAACCGTTTCAGTTATGCTGTGTTGGCTGAAGAGAAGGTAGGTCTGTATGAGGAGGTTGAAGCTAGAATCAGAGGGGGCATAGCCAACTGGCACAGTGTCAGGGATAGTGTGTGACAGGCAAATGTCAAAGAAGCTGAATAGTAAAGTGTACAAAACAGTGTTGCAACCAGTACTACTGTATGGTATAGAAACCTGGGCGGTAAAGACAGAAGTAAAAAAAAAAAACTTGAGGTGATGGCGATGAAGTGCCTGAGAAGGGTGGTAGGATGCACAATGTGGGACAGATGAAGAAAAGAAGGCATCAGAGCAGAAGCCAAACTAGCTCCATTTGCAGAGAAAGTAAGAGAACGCATTATGGTGGTTCAGGCACATGTGCAGAAAAGCAGAAGACAATCTGGTGAAGGTTTGGGGCAAACAGAAGGGAAGAGGGAATGAAGGAATCCTTGAAAGAGATGGATGGATTGTGTGAGGACCTCTGACAGTCAGGCATGACTATCAATGTAGGAGAGTGGAACTGAATCAAAAGAGATGGTGACAGTTGAGGAAAAAGGGGTCAAGTGATTTAATGACACCCTCCTGTTGTGCTAGTTATTGCTATCAAAGAGCAGTACCTTTATTAAAGGGCAGGGAGAGTTTTTTTTTTGCTCAGTACTCAGGGCTTGTTCTCTGCCTTAATGGCCCTGAAACCTCTTCAAGAGGTTTCAGTACCTGCTCTTCCTTGTACCCCTACCCTTTCTAAATGGTTTAGAGAACCATATTCCCTGGATGAGGATCCTCTGTCTGGTGAGAGGTCTTCATCCTACTCTTCACAGATGCCTTCACCTTTGGTTTATGGTTCTGATGAATAGGAGTCTGTTAAGCCTGAGTCACCTTTTAAAGGCACAATTGCTAGGATGATGGAATTCTTTAAGTGGGATTCTTCTCAAGTGTCTAATAGTTAGACAAGATATTATAAGTTGCTTCAGGTGGATACTCCTAAACCATCAGCAGTTCTTGTGTTGACTGCCTTGTTAGATGCTTTTGCAAGATTGCTGCTTTCAAGTCTCCTGATTCTCAGTCTTCTGCTCCTAAGAAACCTGATAGGTACTGCAAGGTTACTGAGGATTGTCCATTTTTATTTAAATGTCCTTCTGCTGATTCTAGGAATAAAAGTTCTAAAAACCAAACAGGAATAAAACTCCGTGTATACAGACCTCAGTACTTTATTAAACGAATATTTTCAAAAACACAATCACAGATCTAGCGCTTTCATCTGCCGAATGCAGACTTCTTCAGAATAATGAATGTGTGGTGCCAATGGTTTTTATACAATTTAAAACAATTAATTAATCCATTAATTATACAAATTCATTTGTAATTTAAAGCCATACCCATTATTTTCTAAAATAAATTCCATATGTCAAATGCAATTTAAACAGTCAACCACAAACTCCCTTAGGGACTTGTTCTAGTTAAAGTGCTTCAGTGCCTTTTGTTGTTTAATAAATATTTATTTATTTTTATACATAATGGTTAAAAAATATCTATATTGTATAAAAGAAAAAATATATAGGTTACATTACATATAATGTTGCGTTACTACTTGTTAGCTGATAATTAATATAATGTAAATGAATAAATAAATAGTGAAGTGAATGTAAAATATAGTGACTTGTAAAAATGTATCTAAAGAAGTGTATATGTTATTGTTAAAAACTATTATTAAAAACTATTATTGTATGTTATTGTAAAAACTAATTTAAGACAATTTAATTTAAAACAAAACTAAGTTACTAACATGGATGTTTTTAAAAAAATTATTATATAACACAATTTAAAAAAATCTAAAAATGTATTTGTTGATTGTGTTGGCACATGTTTTTACAAATGTAGACATGTTTTTCCTTTAAATAAAATTTTAATATGGTGTGTATTCAAACACTAACAAATATTTATACACTAGAGGCTTTTTCCACTAATATAGCCTTAATGTTTGTGTACTCATTAAGCCCTGGAGGGATGTTTGATTTTAGCCTCAGTTGCCACCTAATTTCTTTTTGAAGCAAGTGGTTTTTAACATCTCCTCCCCTTGGATCAGGTTTAACATGTTCCAAAATCCCAAACTTAAAATCAGTGAAACCTACACAGTCAACAGAATGTTTAAATAAGGCACTAGTCTCCTTTCTCTTGTTGATATTATAAATGTGTTCGTAAATTCTTTCTCTGAGGGACCTCTCGGTCTTCCCCACATAGAAAGCAGAGCATTTGGAACACGTAGCTAAATACACCAACATCTTGCTTCTACAGTTGCCCTTACAAAAGGCAATTCTGCTTTTTAAGCCATTTTCCAATTTTAATTCCACAGTTTGATTAATATACATACATTGCTTACACCTACCACATCTTTTAGTACCTTCCTTGGGGTCATATTTTTATTTTCCATTTCGAAAAATCTTTTAAGATTTGTAGCTGTCTTGTATATAAATCTTGGTTTTTTTCCAACTGTCTGGTATATCTCTTTATTGGTCTTGAAAATAGACCAATTATTTTTAATAATGTTGATAAAATAGTCAGAAAATCCATTGTACTCCACAATGCAGGCACCCATATAATCCTCAAAATTGTCTGCCTTTTTCTCATTGGGAATAAATTTATTACCTAAAAGAGGTATATATTTTATACCCCATCCTTTGTATACTTGTTCCAGAATCTCACCAACTAGTTGTTTGGGATAAACCCTTTCCAAGAATTTTTCCATTAAAAAGCTAAATTCTTTTTGTAAATCCTGGTGTTGGGAGGTCATTCTGGCAATTCTAACAGCCTGTCCTTTAATAATGCTTTTCTTCTTTTGATGTAGGGGGTGCTGGCTGTTAAAATGTAAGTAACTGTTGCACCATGTGTTTTTGCGAAAAATGTTTGATTTAAAACCGGTAGTCTCCTTACTCAAAGTTATATCAAGATAATTTATAACCTTATTTTCAATTTCATGGGTAAAGGACAGGAAGGAAGTAGTTTGATTAATGTATATCATAAATTCTTTTAGGTCCTCTGTGGTGTCTTCCTCCCATAATATAAAAATATCGTCCAGGAAACGAAGATATATTTTTATATTTTTCTGATAAGGACTCTTAAAAATGTATTCTTCTTCCCATTCAAGAAGGACCAGATTTGCATATATGGGGGCACAAGCTGCCCCCATAGCCACACCTGTAATCTGCTTGTAATGTTCCCCTTGAAATGTAATAAAATTGTTGTCTAAGACTATTTCAGTCAACTCTAACAACAATTTTTTCCTATCAAGGTTTAATTTGGAATGTTTATGAACACAGTTCTCAAAGTACTCAAACCCATGTTTCCTGGGTATACAAGTAAACAATTCTTTAACATCAATGGTCACCATTTTAACTGTCTCTGACCATAATTCATTTGTTATTTTACCTAAAAATCCCAGGAATCTTGCACCAAATGTGTCTGTGTTTTGACAATATCTTTTAATTGCTGGTCAATAAACACAGACAGTGGTTGGTTTTGGACTTTTGCTGAAACTATTGGGCGGAAGGGTGGTTTCAAAATATTTTTGTGTATCTTGGTATTGCAAATATTTGTGGTATGTAAGGATGGGTTTGTTTCAAAAATTAAATGTGTCCCTTCCAATTCTATTTTCAATAAGATATTCTTCTAACCAACTATCTATTCTTCTGTATGCTATTTGTATTTCATTCATGGACACAGTGGTGTAGGTTGTTTGATCCATCAGTATTCCTGTTAAAACATTATTATATGCTTCTTGATGGAAAATAACCATTCCCCCACCCTTGTCTGGTTGCATAAATCTAAGATTTCTCTTTTCTTAGTTGTTCAAACAGAGTTAACTCTCTTTCATTTAAATTGTTAGTTTTATTCAACCTTTTTGTTGGCTCAAATGTGTCATAAATGTCATTCATAACTATAAACTCAAAAGTCCCAATCACAGGGTGTAATGGGGGGTTATAAATACTTCTTCTCCTCAATACTTCTGTATGTTCAGTAAATGCAGTAACAGGGGTATTGACAGCTTTATGCTGTTTACAGGTAAATTGCAGGTTTAATTTTCGAAGGAATATTTTTAATTCCAGTAGTATGTTTGCCAAATCCCCATGTGTGGTCTTGACAAACTTAAACCCCTTAGAAAATAAATCAAAGTGTTCTTTTTCCACATTTAGATTAGTATAGTTATGTATTTTATAACCTTTGTATGTTTGTGTAATACCGTTTTCCTCAAAAACTATTTCTTCTATCTCCCCCTCCTCCCTCTGGTCCTCCATGCAAAATCCGTCCCATTGGTTAGTTCCTGTGGTCCTGGATCCGAGGGGTTTCTTTGTTTGTTTGCTATTCTTTCCGATCTGCGGGGTCCTAAAAAATTATCAGTTTCCTCATGAAAAGAATCTAACTCATCCATATGCCTGTTTCTAGTTTGAAACCTTTCCTGAAAATCCTGAAATTCAACCCTTTTATTACCTCCTGTATTCTTGTTATACCCATTTGCAGACCTATTAACATGGTTACCCTGGTCTTTCCTAACTTTCTGAAATGGTAAGGGATAACTATTTCCTTTCTTGTACTGTGCTCTGTCCCTGGATAGTTTACCTTGTTTCCTTATATATACTTTTCTACCTTAACTTCAACTCTCTTTAAAATGTTTTTATATAAATTGTCATATTCTTCAAATAACAAGTCATTAATTATTTCATTCTGACATTCATTCACTTCATTAAAAAGTTTTTTTAACTTCACTTCATTATACTTAATCAGCTTAGACATTAAAGTAAAACCACAATCATCAAAAAACGCTTGCAAATCATTTAAAACATTCTCGGTATATTGAATACCGAAAGGGTATTTATAAAACCTAAGTCCTTGCGGGACTATTTTGCATATCAAACATTGATGTAAATAGTTGTTGTCAATCTCTAGGCATTTATATTTATACAGTGTCTTTTCAAAGAGAAATAATTTGTCTCTCAGCGACATTTCAGATTCCCTGACAGCATTATTCATTTCGTTTTGCATTTCGCCCCTTTGGGAATTATCAAGGATTTTGTCAAATGTATATACTTTTTCTATAATGTCTTTGTATTTAGTAGCATAACCGTCTTTCAACTGTCTCTCATGAACAACATGTATTTCCGCATCACGGGAGGTGTGCGGATGGGTTTGAACAGTACCTTTTGATGTTTGTGCAGGTCTGGAAGGACGGTCGCTGTTGTTTCCCACACATAAATCCCTTTTTGCAGGTTTGGAATGAGGAATGGAACCATCTTCTTCCTTTTCTAACGAGCGCCCGTGGTTGAGCCCCTCTGCTTCTCCTTCTACGGTCGTCCTCTTGCCACCATTACTCCGTGAATCCGAGCGTGGAGATGACGTCACCGGCTGCGCTGGACAATGACCAACGGTGCAATTACTCGTTTTCTTCCTCACAACAGGTTCCTCCTGCGAAAACAGTTCAATAAGTTTTGTGAGATCTCCACGCAATGTAGAGATCTCTTCTCTTAACCGGGTTACTTCTCTTTGAGTTTCAATCAAATTAATGCTGTCGTTGAAGGGTATATCTAACCCTACGATTGTAGAATCATTAAGTGTTTGTTCCATAATCACGGCACCTTGTAGAACACAGTTTATAAAGTTTAAAAGTCACAAATATTCTGTACTGGGTCTGAAATTACTCGGAGAACGTAACCAACACCAGGAATAAAAGTTCTAAAAACCAAACAGGAATAAAACTCCGTGTATACAGACCTCAGTACTTTATTAAACGAATATTTTCAAAAACACAATCACAGATCTAAGCGCTTTCATCTGCCGAATGCAGACTTCTTCAGAATAATGAATGTGTGGTGCCAATGATTTTTATACAATTTAAAACAATTAATTAATCCATTAATTACACAAATTCATTTGTAATTTAAAGCCATACCCATTATTTTCTAAAATAAATTCCATATGTCAAATGCAATTTAAACAGTCAACCACAGACTCCCTTAGGGACTTGTTCTATTAGGGACCAGTCTAGTTAAAGTGCTTCAGTGCCTTTTGTTGTTTAATAAATATTTATTTTTATACATAATTGTTAAAAAATACCTATATTGTATAAAAGAAAAAAATATATATATATATAGGTTAGGTTACATTACATATAATGTTGCGTTACTACTTGTTAGCTGATAATTAATATAATGTAAATGAATAAATAAATAAATAAATAGTGAAGTGAATGTAAAATGTTAGTGACTTGTAAAAATGTATCTAAAGAAGTGTATATGTTATTGTTATCTGCTGATTCTGCTTTGGTGTCAGTATCTTCTGACAAACCTAAACTTTTGCCTTCTGCTAAGGATAGCAGGGCAATGGAGAGCATTGGCAAGAAAGTTTTCACTGCTTTTACTTTGACCTTTAGGGCTATTAATTACCAGACCCACATGACCAGGTATGCTCTGGCCTTGATTATGCAGGCTTGTGAGGTTATATCTACCCTACCTGATTCTGAAGCCAAATCCTCTGCCTTATTTATTTTAGGTTCTGCTTCTCAAGTGGCTTGTCTCTGTATTAAGTGTAGCTATGATGCTGCTAATGCCTCTTCTAAGGCTGTACTTTTGGGTTCGTCATGAAGTGTTATTCTTCACTTCATCTTCAATCTCTTCCTGAGGACATTAAGTCCAAGTTGTTGGATGCTTCTTTGGATAATACTCACCTTTTTGGGACTGCTGCAGCTGACAGGTTTAAGTATCTTCAAGAGAAAAGCAAAGCCTTGCAAGAACCTTAAACATATTTTTTCTCTCATATCCCTAAGTTCCAGAGGAATTATCCTTTCAGGTCTGTTTTTGTTTGCGAGCAACCCTGCCAGGCCTCTAAGGGTAGAAAGGACGGCAGGTGGTCCCCCTCTGCTAAAGCATCTCAGCTTTCGGTGGTCCAGAAGCCTCCTTTATCTGGTACACCTGCATCTCTTTGACCATTCAAGCCTCTCACCTGTAGACCAGGTTCTTTTGTCCCTTTGGCTCTCTCTTTGACTTACAAATTGGCTTATCACTTCCCTTGGGTTCTTTCTGTCGTCAGTTAGGGTTACTTAATGGTATGGAAATATCTTCTTCCTTTTTCTGGAATTCCTCCAACCTCTTCTAGAGCAACTTCCTCATTTCCTGGAAGTTCTAGGGTTCCTGTTGAATAAAGGGACCATTCAACCTGTCCTCCCATCCCAAGTGGGAAGGGGTTTTTATTGCAGGATGTTCATGATTCCTTGAAAAGAGGGCACTTGGAGACCTAGTTTGGATCTCTCCCAGCTCCACACCTTTATCTAGATCCCTTCTTTGTGTATGCTTACTCTTCAAACCCTATTTTCTCTTTCACCACCTTAGGTTTTTCTGGTGTCTTTGGATCTGAAAGATGCTTACCTTCATATCCATATTCACCCTCTCTAAAGGAAATTTTCATGTTTCTGTGTCTTCCTCTCATTTTCAGTTCTCTGCTTTTCCCTTTGGCCTCTCTACTGCCCCAAGGGTATTCACAAAATGCCTAGCTGCTGTTATTGCCTTCTGCAAGGCATTCAGATTTTTCCTTATGTAGATGACCTGTTGCTTCAGGCACCTTCTTCCAGTAGATTGTTGAAGGATCTGCAGTTTACCATGTCTCTTCTTCAAAGTCTGGGGTTTACTATTAACTTCCAAAAGCCCATCCTGACTCCTTCCCAGGATTATGTGCATCTGGGATGCAGGATTTAGATGGTGCCAATGTTGACCTTTTTTCTACCTCCAAAGGTATTGTCGTTGATTGCCTTCTTTCAGTCGGTTCTTCCTTTGACTGACATGGGAGCTTCTTTGGGCACTCGGATTCATGGCCTCTTCTATTCCAGTGCTTCCTCTTGCCTGACTGCATATGCAGAAGCTTCAATGGCACCTCAGGTCAGTTTGGCTGCAGCATCATCACCCTCTGAATTTCAGTGCATCTCTCCTTGTCTCAAGGAGTTCAAGTGATGGATTCAACAGTTTGCTGTCAACCCTGGCTGGCCCTTTCAGCCCCCAGTCCCCTCTCAAGAGCTGTTCACGGATGCCTCAGACATGCTGTGCAGGGCATCTCTTGGTCACCTGAAAGTTCTGGGTCTTTGGGCTCCCCATCAGAAGTCAGACCATAAGTCCTTAAGGCTTTTCACCCCCATGTTCTCTCCCGGCCCCTTGAAGGTGTACACACAGACAACACTACAGTGATGTGGTATGTTAACAAGTGGGGGGGGATCTTACCTCCTCTGCAGGATGGTGCTTTAGGCTTGGGAAGTAGCTCTCTGTTATCAGTTAACTCTTCAGGCAGTATACCTTTCTTTATAGTGCAATCTTGTGGCAGACTGCCTGAACAGGTCCTAAACACAGACTCACAAATGGATACTTCACAGAGATGTGTTTCTGGACGTTGTCCATCGGTGGGGTATTTCTTGAGTAGATCTTTTTGCCTCCTGTCTGAACGGGCTTCAGCTCTTCTGTTTCAGAGTGCCATGCCATCTGGCCTGGAAGACCAACGCCCTTTACTTTCCTTGAAAGGGGATGTTTCTTTATGCTTTCCCTCCTCTTCCTCTGATTCCAAGAGTCCTGCAGAAGATTCAGTTGGACTCCCCAAAAATCTTGCTAGTGACTCCCTTTTGGTTGAGATAGCTCTGGTTCCCCCTCTTAATGCATCTGGACAAGGGCAATACAAGCTACTTCACAAGTTGGATCTCCTGACACAGGACAAGGTGTCTCTCATCCATCTCCACTTGTGCACTCTCCACTGACATTGTGGATGATAGGGTTTTGATTGCTTTCAGGTACCTCTTTTTTGAGGATGTACTTAGGGTTTTACAGGCAACAAGGAAGCCCTCAACCAGAAAATATTATATGTCCAAATGGAAGACATTTGCGGTTTGGTGCCATGCTCATAACCAGGACCCTTTTTCAATGGGGGGTCCCTGTAGTCTTCTTTTACTTGTGAGTTGCTCCAGTCTGGCTTGGCCTATTCTGTGAAGGCCCACTTGTCAGCCTTTTCTGCTTGTTTGTCCTTGAATCCTCATTTGACTTCTCATTGTTGAGGACAAACAATTTCTTAAAGGTGTTCTGCATATTAGGCTTCCAAGAAAGCCTTATTCTCCTCTTTGGGACCTTACTTTTGTTTTGGAAAAATTTACTTTGACTCCTTTTGAGCCTGCAAATTCTACTTTGCAAAATTGTATCAGGAAGACTGTTTGTTGCTGGCTCTTACTTCTGCTTGGAGGGTTTCTGAGCTCCAGGCCATTATGGCCATGCTTTCTTTTTTGATTTTTCACAGAAACAGGGTGTCCCTTCATACTAATCCTTTTATACCCAAGGTAGTCTGAGCTGTTCTTGAATCAGTTGATACAGCTCCCTTCCTTTTTTCTTTCTCCTCAGTCTGCTACTGAGAGGTTCCTGCATACCTTGAATTTGCACAGACAGCTCGAAGGACTATTTGCAAGTCTGATCAACATTTTTGTTTCCTTTAATCCCAAATCTCTGTTTTTGGCTGTTTCTAAGCAAACCATCTCCCCCTGGATAGCTAAGGCCATTTCCTTGCGTTATTCTTCTCATGGAAAATCTCTGTCTGCTTCTGTTAAAGCTCATTCCACTAGGGCTGTAGCCTCTTCTGGTGCTTTCTTCAAGGGGTTGGACACCAGTTCCATCCTTGAAGCTGCTACTTTTCTAAGCATTATAAGTTGGATATGGATTCTAGGGCCAGAGCAGGTTTTGCTGAAACCATTTTATGTGGGTTTATTGAGGGGTCTTCTCAGCCTTCCACCTCCCATTCCGTTTCTTAAGCTTTTTTACTCTCCCTTCTGTAATGAATACTGCAACAGTGATATGGATGGACATCTACTGTTATGGTAAGGTTTTACACAACTGTACTTTGGCTGAGATACTGCAGTTTTGATCTTGGTATATATAGCGCAGAAGTTTAACTTTTGCGTTCACACTTTTGAATGTCATTTGCAAGTTGGTCACATTTCTGACTCAAAACTTTATTTTTATCTAATTACTGAGTTCATAGGTAGGTACTAGGCTATCTGCCTGAAGGCATTTATAAGCCTAGCCAGAATGTGTTGGTTTTTGCAGCCTCCTTAGATTAGTTCCCTGTTCCTCTGTCCAGCAGAACCACTGAAGTGATCCCCGAGGTAAACTTTCTGTTTCCCATCCATTTTGTTGCATTTAAATGTTAACTTTAGTACATAAAGACAAAGATTGCCTTAATACTTGTAAGTGCTAATATCTGTTCTCTTAAAAGAATACCATTTTATTTTAGAATCTTTTATTATTATTCTAAATTAACAAAAGCATGAAGATTTACAGTATTTGGTACTAGTTGAACCAGACCAGTTTCTAAAAGGTACTTGATGTGGTTTGTCCACTTATGTATTGTTTCTGTCATTGAACATGTCCTATTTTGATTTATCATGCTTTATTTTTCCTTTGTTTCAGTTTGAAGGACGAAAGTATTGTGAACATGATTTTCAAATGCTGTTTGCTCCATGCTGTGGAGAGTGTGGTAAGTGAAGATGATGACCCACACTATATAGTTTAATGCAACATGGTACTATTGAAATGCAATTTTTGGATTAAAAAATGAAATGTATACAATTCTGGCAGAAAATGTAGACTTTTTAATATGTTTTGTGTCATTACAACAGTACTGTTTTCTAGTTCAAGTTTAACTTGCAAGATTGCTTTGCCTACCTCATTTGCCCACGCAGTGTTACATGGCCTGACTCCACAGCAACTCTATAGTGGACATATTAAAGGTGCATTACACTTCCCAGGTTTCTTCTACATTCTTTCCATTCTGTTCCGAGTTTCCATTCTGAAGTAGATCTGTTAGAACATAGTTGGGGGAGCCAAGAATTTATGGCAGAGATGTAATCCAAGGTTTAACATTTACCATTGCTTGAATTTAAGAGCAGTAAAAGAAATCCAGTCCTAAGCTGCCTAAGGTTATTCATGTCCACCAGTTGGGCATGTGTGGCATTATACTAAGAGCTGGGTTCAACAAAATGAATGTGAGGCTACGAGAGGAAACTGGCCCCAATGGAAATGTTCTGGCTGGACTGTCTTCCAGTAGCCTTAGGAATCTTGTTAGTGTGCTGGTAAATTCCAGAATGGTGGCCTTTATCAAATCTCTGGCCATTGAAGACGTGCCTGAAGATTGTAGGATTGTAGGAAAGCAAGCATGGTATCATTGAAATAGGGGAAGGCATTGAAAATCTGGGGAACCACATGCCTTTTTATGCTAATAGCCATATGAGAGGATTATGGGGGGGACCCTGGTGGAAGGATTGGTTGCCTTCCTAGGGGCAGCAATCTCCAAAATAGTAACCATCATGGTGTAGCTATTCAGATAGGATTTATTTATATGACTGAATTACAGGCAGACTTGACTGGGGATTACTAATTGATGTAGCCCAGCTGAACTTCACAAATGTCTTTGTTTAGTGCTTTACAGGTGGCTGTTAGGAAAACATTAGAGGTTGGAGGGAATGCAGGGTTGAAGGGCAGGACACAGGATGTTGAGAGGAACTAGTGCATTACCACCATGGTCTGTTATGAATCCAATACTTCATATCCTAAGGAGCAGATGACAGGATTAGCCTCTTTTGACAATAAAACTTTTTGGTGCAGCATTGGAGGATGGGAGAAAATTCCAAGGAAGGACTTGGTAAGTAAGACAAAGTGGGCCGAAAGGTGGAAGTTGAAGTTTTATATAGACTAAAGCAAAAGTAGTGCCACTGAAGGGTACTCTCATTTGAGACTTTTGATGACTAAGTTACAACAGTCCTGGTGTGAAATATTGGGTGGGGGTGTGGAGCTCAAGGCAAGAGATGAAGAAGAGGTTATGGGGATGTTGATCACATCAGGGCTACACTACCAAAAATAGAGTGGGAGGGTAGTGGTAGCAGCATATAGAATGATGTATCTTCACAGGGGATAGATTGCAGATGCAAAGAGATAATGCTTTCACTCCACCTTGGTCAAGCACACTTTGAGTTATGTGTGAAGTACTGAGATGACAAAAGGAGAGAGACATGGAAAGCCATTAGAAGGATATGTGGTATGTTGGTCATAAGGATATGACTAGAGACTCAAGGAGCTGGACCTCAAGGGAACATGATGCAGGTTTACAAGATCATATTGGGAGGATGTGAAGAAGTCACATTAACTCAAAGGAGAGAGGGTATAGGAAGCAACACAGGCGTCCGATTATAGGAATCGACCGCTTCTTGGAGATGTGACAGTACTTTTTCAGAGTGTGTTGTGGACATATGGAATGGATTACGTCTAATATATGTGGAGAGGGAATCCAAAGGAGTGTGGGACAGGTGGACAAAAAGTGAAGAGGAGGGTAAGCTGAACAGGATGTAAAATAGTAGTTGTGATTAATGGAAAGAGTACATATGTTTTTATTTTCACATTATAGATAAATTTAACTGGCTCAGCATGATCTTGGCTTCTGCACAAGTACTCCGCTTAAAGTTCTTCAGTGATTTAATTTTATAGGAATCTCTGGTTAAGGATCAACTAGACTTTACTGAAATCTGCTCTGCTGAAGAAGGCTATTCTGAATCCCTTTTACTTTCTGAGCTCCCTAGTGTTATGGAGACCTCCAGCTAAATACAGCCATTTCCAAGATCACAGTACCTTAGGAATGGAAGCATTTATCCTTAAGTGCTTTTGAGCATCTAAATTATATGCAAAAAATGAATATGGAGAATCTGGCTTTTGTTGAATCACATTTCAGGTAATCCCAAAACTCCTGTTTGGCATTCCTAGTTATATTGCATTTAATGGTGTCTCTACTGGTCTTTACAAACATACACAAGCAGCAGTGACAAGACTGTTTTTATGTTTGTACTTAAGCTACAAGTCCTTATTCAAGCAGTTTGGCATACAGAATTATGTCTTTGAGCTGATAACAAGCTTCATCCTGATGTCCTGGGTTTGATTCTCTCCACCTCCCTTTGCCTTCTGTATGACTCAGAGTGCGTCACTTGAGCACTGTTTCCAGGCCTGTAGTGGAAACAAGGCCTCATCCTAGATGTACAACACAGTTAACAAAATATATAAATGAAAAATAAAAAGTGGAATTTATAACCTTCTGTCTGCTGTGTAGTAACCAAAGATAGTGGGCACTGACAGAATATAAAAGTGTTTTTGCAGGGGCAAAGCCTGTTCTGTCCCCTTACATCCTTATACTAACTGCACAGTTGTGCAACACTGGTGAAAGGGGAAACTCTACAATATTATGCATGGTGGTTTCATGCAAACAGTGGTCCTGTAGTCCTAAATCTCAACAATTCAACCTATGAGCAAAGATAAATTTGATAATGTGTTTGGGCAGTTACAGCCTGATCATCTGGATATTGAGCATATCTAGAGAAGCCACTGATTTGGTAAGAGGGTTGCTGGACATAGGGAAACCACAGAAGTGCTTTGTTTAATTTTTGAAGTGTACAACTAATGCCATTTCTGAAGTTTTTACTGTTGTGTGAGATCAGTGGATAGCAGCATAACTGGACCTTTCACAACCAATTACTTGAACAGTACTGCAACCCATCAATTTGAACCCATTCAATTTGAAATAATGCTTAAAAACTAGAGCCTTTTCTTGTGGGAAACACTGAATTTGTATAAACAAGCTCGGCAGCTGCAAAGTTGGAAGGAAACAGACATACACAGCTTCAACTCACTTTCACATTCATGGGCAATATCTTAAGCTCCAACATTTACAGTGGGTAACTACATGAGCATTTGTCTAAACAGTATCGGTTACATCACAATCAGTAGTGATCAAGCTCTGTGTTCCAGTTTTTGGAATGGACCCCTGCATATCACTAAAGGACTGTGATATCAGTTTCCCTTATCTACTTGAAGAAACTTTTTATGCTATTCTGAGTTTGCATATAAACAAACGGCTAATATGAAAAAAATTTCCTGGTTTATATACAATAGAAATAGTAGATATTCATTGTATTGGTCACTGCTGCAGTAGCCTTGGCTATATTGCTTATATCCTGCATAGGATATAATGGCTGGCCAGCTTGCAGAACTTCAGGGTACTTTCCATGTACTCAAATTGCCAATCAGCTTGTGTTGAGTTGTCTGAAATGACTAGTTCTGGAGCTCTGCTGCCAAAGGGTACACTCCTATGAGGCTTTTGAGGATTGACAGTCAGCTTGTGCTGTTCCTTTTTCTGGCAGATAAGTTCCCTTTGGGTGAAAATCCATTTAAAAATTGTTTTAATAACACTTTCCTCTTTTAGGAAAACTTTATTTTAATGTCAGGAGTTTGTGTTTTAATGGATTGCCAAGAGACTGTTGTACTTTTAAAACGGAGTGCCCTTATAGGTTCACAGGCAAGTACTAGGCTAGCTGCCCTTGCGGGCCTTTTTAAGCCTAGACTGTTTCCCTTTTTGTGATTGAAACAACTTATTCCATTTGGTTATATATTGGCCTTGACCATCCAATTGTCAATAATTATATATTGCTCCTAATGAGAATAACTGGGATCATACCATAGATAATTTGAGGGGACCCATGTCAGTAGTAAATCATTTAGGAATTGCCTCTGTTCATTAGTAGTACAGGGTCAGTCCTGAGATAAATTTTGTTTTCCATCCATAGATCTAAGTTGTGCTTGAATATGGATAGGGATGAACATTGTTTTATGTGGATGGGGAGTCTGTCTTAGAACATTGGTATCCTCCGAGAGATATAGCTGTCCAACCAAACTGTTGTGGTGATGTTGCAGAAGAAGTGTAGCTCTCTATATCATAACTCTCAACCTCTTAGCACAAATACATCTGGATCAAGCCAAAAATAATGGTGGGACAAAGCCTGAAAATTAGGGACAAATTTTAAATATTGTTCTGATAGACTTAGAAAGTTGTTAGAATAAAAGGACTCTTGTTACTATGCATTTTCTGAAGGATATGAAGTCTGAAACTCAAATGTCTGTCATTATTTAGTGACTTCAGTCCTTGTTAATATGTCACAAAAATCCAGAAAACCACAAATTTTAAGAGCAAGAGACCAAAAACATCGGGCAAAAATATGGCCATTCTACGAAAATCTGGACAGTTGAGAGGTATTCCCTAGATCAAGTATTTCTGTTGCCAATTGACTTTCTGATGTGCAGTAAATCTAGCAGTAATGGGTTAGAGGATGCTTTGTATGACAAACACAGGTCACCTCTTTGCAGTCTGTAGTATACAGAGTATAGTGACGGGGCTTTGAGTTGGTCCATTTAGGACATGCTGTTTAGGGCTTGTATTGTTTTAGTAAGGTATCTCTTTGGGCATTCCAGTTGTTTTATGTCTCTGAATAGCTGCATGCCAAAGGTGGCATTATATTCAATGACTGGCCAATGATGGCTGAGTAAGGGGAGGCAATGATATTTGTAGATCTAGACATAATCTCTTTATAAGCTGTGCAATATAGAAGGTTTTTCTTACAGCAATGGATGCATGTTTGTCAAATGTTGGGTCACTGTACACAAGTTCCAAAATCCAGAACAACTGGGTCATTTGTTAGGGGTGCATTGACATTGTGGTAATTCCCTGGGGTAGATGACTTCCTAAAGGATACAATATTTTTTTAGCATTTAGTTTCATTCCGCAATTTTGGCACCTGTTTCCTGCAGGATGGGTAAGTCATTTGGAGATTCAATGACTGTTCTTGGCTTGTTATTGTCTTTTACTTCAGAAAAGCAGATAAACAGGAGAGTTTCTAGCACAGAACCTGGGGGGGGGGGGATCCACAGGTGATTGGTCTCTTTGTGGTGGTTACAGCACCTATTTTAATTATCTGCATCCTGTCTGTGAGTCAGCAGGCAATCCAAGGGGTGATGTGGAGGTTTATTCCCAGTTTATTTAGCTTTTCTACTATGCCTGCCTGGGGAATTGTGTCAAAAGCTTTGGCCAAGCTGAGGCATGCAATGTGTACTATTTGCCTTCATCTATTGCTTTGGTGACATTTTCAAAAAATTCCACCAGGTTGAGTAAGTGTAACCTGCCCTTGATGAATTCAAACAGAGATGGGTCCACTGTTTGGAGGTTCTCTATGTCCTGACTGATTAGTGTTTGATAATTCCATGGCTTTGAATATGAGGCTGGTGAGACTTTTGGGTCTGTAATTGCCTGGGTCTATAGAAAGTCCTTCCTTATACAGGAGAATGATTATAGTTCTCCATTCACTTGGTACAAAACCTGTGTAGGGGCTGTGCCTGAACACTCTTAGGAGTGTGGCTAAATTGTGCTTCATACTATTTAAGATGCATCCAGGGCTATTGATAGGGCCTATCAATTTAGTATTTTTAGCTTTTGATAACACTTTTAGGACTTGATCTTGTGTAATAGCTGGAGGTGAGCCAGTTTCAGGTATATCTTGAGGGACAGATTGAGAAGACAGAGAGGGTAAAGTTAGGATTAAATTTATCAGCCAGTAGGTTCACCATATCTTCAGCCTCAGTGTAGGTAACGACGTTCACAATCAGGTCACTGCATTTCTGCATTGTGCTTTTAAGATTACGAACATAAATAAAAAAAATGCCTTCTGATCTTTGGCCTGGGTAACGATTTTAGACTCGAACTTGGCTTTGGTGGATTTTATTAAGCTTTTGAGTGTTTATTTTAGTAACAAGGGCTCTAACATTCTGGGAATCACTTTTCTTATTTTTGTTTAAAATTCTTTTCCTTTATTTTAAAGTTCTCTGATGATATGATGGTTCCATGTGGGTTTGTTTCTGGAGTTTGCCTTGCACTTGTTCCTATAGGGTACAGCTGTATCCATGCAGCTGATTAAATACTAATATATTTATATTTAGCTGAAATTTGTTTCTGTATATTCATTGGAGTTAACTGGGTTTGCTGGGGATTTGAAGCTTGCTAATGTTTCACTTAGGAGTAGGAAGCCTGCTTTTTAAAGAAATTTCTGCAGGTACTTTAGGTGGAAGGAATTTCTGGTTTCAGTTTTATTTCGAAGGAGACTGCTTTATGGTCATACCTAACAAGTGATGAAGATACACAAAGGATGGTGCAGGATGCTTCCATATTAGTAAGGGCAAGATACAAGATGTTATTCTCCCTAGTGGGAACTCTGGCTAATTGTCCCAGGGAATTTGTATTGACAAAGTCCAGGAATCCCTGTGCTTGTGCACTACTGGTGGTGTAGGTTTCCCAGTCTATAGCTGGATAGCTTAGATCACCTAAGAACATGGTATTGGGTTTAATAATGAGTAATTCTTGAGCTCTTTTTCTCCTGTCATTTTAAAAGTTGTTTAAAGTAACTGAAAACCATTTTTTTCTGTGGAGAAATTTGTGTATTTTACTTTTTGGGCTGGTGAAGTATTTCAAAGTGCTTTTTATTGTGTTTTTATGTAAAAAAAAAGTGACTACTAAAGACTTTCGTTTTACCAGCTGTTGCAGTTTGTTTTCCCCAGAAAAGTGGCATCATTTTCAGCTTGAGCATGGAACAGACCATCAGTCCCATGGTTAGTCCCTTCTTCCTGCCACAAAAAGAAAAGGTTAAGCAAACAGACTTTGCCAACATAGCAGGCTAGCAATTTACCTGAGCTGCAGGTGGGTGACTCTGCTGTGACCATTTATTGTACCTCAGAGCACTCATCTTTTACCCTGATCCTTCTAATATAGCCCCTACAGCCACTATGGACCAGAGGTTAGCTACATCCTCTGTGGCTGTTGGGTCCTCTGAGTGCACAAGAGAGAGCCACTGTTGTCGGTCCTGGTAGAGGGATGTTATACTCATCCCTGGGGAAGCTGCAGCTACCATTAATAATACTTTAGCCCTGTTTTTCCTGTAAAAAAGAAACCAAACACTATTCATGTAGTTGTTTCTCCTCAAATTTCCTTAGGAGTAGTTTACTGGGTCTGTCACAGGTTTAATTCAGGCTATTGATATTCTTAAAAAGTAGCTTCTGGTAAAAGAAAGGAGGATACCTGTTTTCCTAAATAGATTCAGGATTCTGAATCTGGGAAAAGAGATGAATGGACAGATACATTTTTCCCCTCTGATTTCTGATTCAGACTCCGAAGAGAGCTCAGTTTGTGAATCTTCATGTGGAAGCTTCTCTTTCTTTTAGACTATTTCCAGAATGTGCTAGTGTTTTCAGAGGGAGAACACTGGGGTTTCTCAGTCCCTCAGAAAATACTATGAGCTGTTACAAGAAGAAATTTCCAGAACCTTCACCCATTCCTCTAGTTCTGTCAGGTATGGAAAATGTGCATGTTACTGCTTACAGTTTTCTTGATAGTCTGCTAACTGCCTCTAAAAAGGCAGATAGGATGTGTAAAATTCCTTAGTCTTAAATTTTTATACACTCTTCCCAAACCTGACCCAGCAGATATAGCTTTAATTAATCCCACTGCTGCTAAACATTTAGATAATTCCATTCATACTCTTTCTGATAAGGATGGGAAAATTATTGATAAGTATGAGGAAAAATGTGAATGCTTTTGCATCTTTGATTTTCATGATTTTGAATTGTGAGGTTCGTATATTAACGATTGTGCTGACTAATTTTGAAAGTATGAGGAATATTTTGTTTGCAGTTTCCTCTCCATGATGAAAAATATGCTTCAAATAATTTAGTTACTTCTATTGTAAGAGTTACTAGTCATTGCTTACACAATTGTGCGCATGACTCATTTGATACTTCGAAGGCTATGGCCACTGATACTGTTTTGAGAAGGTCTGCCTGGCTGCATTCTCCTAATCTCCCAGATAATGTTAAAATAAGATATTACATTTTCCTTTGGATCGAGATTGTTTTGGCCTCTCTGCTGCAGAGATGATCAAAAAGTGTGATGAAAATGTAAACTGATAGAGTGAGTCTCTAGGATTTTCCAGGCCTCTTTTTCTAAATTTTCTAAGGGATTCTCTAGCCCCTTAGCCAGTTTTGGCAAAAAAAGTCTCAATAAAATGCAGGTAAATAGATATTTAAGAAACAAATGGCAAGGGGATTTAAAAAAAAAAAAAAAAAACTGTGCAACAAGTCAGAATAACTGTACAAGGGACCTCATCCCACCCCTTACCCTGACAGACCAATTTCCCTTCCAGAAAGTCTGAATCTCCACTTTTTTCTTTGGCAACAGACACTTTCAGACAGATTGTTTCTAAATATGATTTATCAAGGTTACAGATGGCAGTGGGAGGAAATTCCTCCTTTCCAGGGGGGAATCCTCTCATCCAACAGACCAGACCCTTTTGTTTCCTCCTGGCCTTCATTGCATGCTATCCCAGGGAGTGATTGAACCAGTTCCTCCTTCCAAGCTGGCGAAAGGTTTTTATTCAAGAATGATTTTAGTGCCAAAAAAAGAAAATGCTTGGAGACCAGTTTCAGATCTTTCTTTCCTGAACCTGTTTGTGATAATACCCAAATTCAAAATGATTTCACTTCACGACCTATTACCTCATTTTCCTCATTCAATTTACTTGGTAACACTAGAAAGAAGGTTACTGTTCAAACAAACTTTCTTAAGGTTTTGCTTATCTGGATCGCATTGTCGGTTCTCTCCCTTACCCATTGAACTATCCACTGCACCAGGAATGTTCACAGTGCCCAGCTCCAATTACAGCTCATTGCAGGCTACATGGTATCCACATTTATTTCTTATTTAGATGACTTGGTTATCTTTGTAGAGTCTTTCTCAAAGTGTCAGGAATCTCTTACTTGGGCGAGAGCTCTCTTACACAAGCTGAGTTTCCAAGAGAATGTTCAAAAGTCTTTTTTGACTCCTTCACAGAGAATTGTGTTCTTAGGGTGTTAGCTAGACACTTCAGTTCAGAGAGGCTTCTGCAGGAAAAAAAATAGATCTTTATCTAGATCTATTTCTAAGGTCTCCCACTCAGACTTCAGTCACTGCAAGGAAATCCCTCAGGATTTTTGGTCTCATGGCATCTATAATTCTCATGATGCCCCTGGCAAGACTCCATATGAGAAAGATGCCATTTAGGCTTTCTTGTCAGTAACAAATGGGCTATAGGTCTTTGTTGTTTAGGTTTTGCCTCAGCAGAATGAATGAGTTGACTGGGTACATGTAGCAGAATCACTGGACAGGGCACTGTGGGAGGGAGAATAAACATTTAATAGTATTGTATAATCCTTAAATGAAAATTTATGTATGGGGGGAGTTTAATAAAGCCTATATGGACTTTTTTTCCATGTAGGCATAATGACCCACTGCTTACATGAAAATAAGCAGGTGTGCAACCCGGTAAACAGAGCTGAGCGGTGTGCATGAATGCGCCAACACAGAAGTATCCGTGGCATGCAAATCGCCTCATAAGCAGGTGAATTGCATGCAAATGAGGGACATAGAGTGATCCAGCAAGCAGATAGGCAGACCTGCAGACCCCGTGTTGGTGTCTGTAGTGTACATGGAAAAATTCAGTGTACAGGATGTAAAACAGACAACAGGGGCTGTAAAAATGCAGTTAGATGAGCAGAAATAGCATAGCAGACACAGATATGTGCAAAACTATCCACTGTTTGTCCAAAACCGTATGGAAAATTTAAAGTTATTTTATTATTTTTAATAATCTGGATATGTTTGCATGGCATGCTGCAATGCACAAACATGCCGTTATGAAGAAAAAAGTGTTAAACAAAATGTATTAATATGCGACAGAAATGTATTATAGGACCCTGTGTTGAGTATCTACAATGGTAGAATGGTGCTGTTACTAATGAGGCAAGGCCTGGAACCGCGTAGCTCGCAGGTTGTGTGCATGGATCTCTATGCAAATGAGCTGAGGTTACTGAATAGCACAAATGGGTATTTGTGTTTGCAGATCCTATCCATGTAGGTACAGAACTGTGTTGGTGTCCAGAGAAGAGGTAGCAGAAATCAAAGGAGGGTGCGTCTGAGGACTTGTAAGTTCATTGGAGTTCAGTAGCACCTGTTTGCACATCGTTCTGCTGAGCAGGGGTGTGTGTACAGTGTCTACTAAACTTTGTTTCCCTTCGGGGCAAGTGTTTCATTGTGTTTGAGTGTATTTGTGCAGCACGCCACTGTGCTGAGTGTGACCTTTCATGGGGTTGTGCACATTGAATGTTGAGCACTATTTACCTTTGAGGAGCGTTTTTGTGCGGGGTGTCGCAGTGCTGAGCGAGGAAGGCTGTCCAAAAAAAAAAAAACAAATTGTCTGAGAAAGGCAATGATATCTTAACTACTGATGTCCCCTGTTTCACTTAAACTAGGGCCATTAACCCTTAATGATGTACTTGGTGGTGGGGGGGATACATCATAGGTAGCCAATCACACGTGTTGTACCTACAGCAGAGCACTATAAAGGTTGCATACACCATATAATCTGATTTCACCCCCATACTCTGCACCAGCGGAGTACAGACCTGGGATTTTTAACAGAAGAATGCTGGGGCTGCTGTAGGTCTGCTACATATGTATGTGCTAGTTGCTGAGGTCAATGCTGCTGCTGCAGACAATAGGCCAAGACTGAGAAGACGAGTGCTCAGGCCCAGGGTAACAATCAGGAGCTACATGAGCTGGAGATTGTAGAGTGCTACAACAGGGTGGACAGGGACATACTAGAAGAACTCGCTGATCTCTACCGCCCTCATCTTAGACCCAGAGCCAACAGAGGGGAATCCATCCCAGTGGAAACAGATATGTGTAGCTCTTGGTATACTAGCTACAGGTACTTTCCAAAGACCAAAGGGGGACATGATGAGGGTCTCACAGGTATCAGCATCCAGGGTACTCCACCAGTTCCTGGATGCCATGCTACCACATGCCAGTGAGCACTTTTATATTCCCCTCACCCCTGAGGTGAGGGCTAGCAGTATGCAACACTTCTGCTGTGTAGCACACTACCCTGAGGTACTGGGTGCCATAGATTGCACTCATGTACACATCAAGGCACCACTCTGTGAGGAGGGTAGAATCTACATCAACTGCAAGGGGTATCACTCCATCAACTGCCAGGTCATGTGCAATACTCAGGGCATTATCATGAATGTGTGTGCTGGCAGCCCTGGCAATTATCACGACTGCCATATCTGGCACACATCACAGCTGTACCAGATGTTTGGCTATGCACTAGAACTGTGGATGATGACACCCATCAGAAATTCACACCCACCCACCAAAGAATGCCATAATGAGGCACATGCACAAACTAGGAAAATCATAGAGCATGTGTTTGGGCAGCTGAAGTCACGGTTCTACTGCCTCAATATATCTGGGGGAGCCGTGCAGTACTCTCCGGCCACATGTGCACAGATGTTCACATTATGTGTCATGCTACACAATATGATCATGTGGAAACAGCTACAACAGGATCAGCAAAGGGAAGGGATACACAGCCCCCCCACCAGTCCCTAGGTCCTCACAGCTACATCCACAGGAGGACTTGGTGGAGGAAACCCCTGAGGTTGTCCCTGTAGGCAGACATAGACGTGCCCAGTATGCCCTGGCCCTTGGCTAAGAGACCATTCATAGCACATGCACTGACAACCTAGGGCCCTAGGGACTGACACCTTACTCTAACTCACATACATATTAGTAAAAAGGATTGCCAGCCCACACAACCTGTACCTAATCATGTGTTGGCTCTGTACTGCATGGATCAGACATTGTCGGCCCTGAACTACAGGTCTATCAACTGCTGCATTCGCAAGGTAAGTCACTCACTTGTTCACCACTTGTAAGGGGTACTAGAATATGGTAGCATATGCATGGACCTGCTGCATGTATAGAAAGGAATATTGTGGGCTACTTGGTGATAGCTAACAGCCACTTGGGACAACAGGTACGTTGTCCAAAAGTATGTGCTCCATAATATGCACTAGCCTACAAGCTGAAAAATCCACTACATTATTCAAGGGAGATGGCAAACAGTGGGGTCACATGACAGTGGCACAACTGTCTATGCCAGCAGAGCATGGGCTGGTTGTTCCCAACCCCAACACATCAGTGTACTCCTACAACTGCTGTAACAGAAAGTCTGCAATGACATATCAGCAGACTAGCCAATTCCAGGGCTGTGACATAGAACCTGGCCACACGAAGTATGTCTCACATAATGCAGGGGTGACAATGTATGTTTGTATGCTGTTGATTGTGTGAAGAATGACACCTCTCTGGTAGCTGGTGTGGCTCACTGGGCTAGGGATGTTAGCATGGCTGATGGTGTTGATGGTTTGAATCTGGCAGCATCCACATTTTTTGTATGTGAGGTACTCGTATGGTAGTATTCCCACAGACAGTCATACCCCTCAATCTGTTACTGCAAGAAAGCTGGACAAAGTCAGAGAGAACTAGGGAGCAAAGGGCCAAAACTACATACAGACATTACACATGTTATTTACATTTCCTTTTACTGCACATTTGTTAATTTTACTAGTTATTTTTTAAACATTGTTTTGGCCGGCGTGCACACCTGCAAGGGCTCCCCCCAAGCAACTATAGCTTTGTTTATTACCATGGGTGACATAACTTAACAATATACTTGCTGTATCTTGTCCCAAATAGATCTTCCTCCACACTGAATATTGTCAAGTAAGGCAAGTACCATTTACTTGGTGTATTTTGTTCCCCAGATAGATTTACCTTCCTTTGTATTAGTTGCATACCAAGGCCATAAAGTAGTGTTTCTGCAACTAACTGCTTACACTTACATTACAGCTCCAAGGCTTCCACTTCTTATGCTGATTGCTTTTCTTTGCAGTCTTCTGTGAGGGGGTGGGCCAGATCTCTACCTGCTTTTTCTGGTTATACCTTCTCCCATTTTGTATCTCCCTCCTCCGCCATGCACATTAACTAGTCTATATTAGTGGGTCTCCTTGAGTGGCACCATTTTGATAGTTATCTTTTGGCCTGCTTGTGGTGAGGAAGCTTCCCCAGACCCTTTTCAGTGTGCAAATCTGCAAGTAAGTGCCTGCACGTTTTTAAGCTCTTCTCAAATGTTTGTGATGCACCTGGTTTAACAGGCATGTTTATGTTTTCCAACTGAAGTACTTAGCTAACTTTATGTAGTCTAGGGATCTAACTAATGTAGCAATTGCTTTTACTACATAAACTGTTTGTTAAATATGCTGTTATGCTTACAAGGAATTTGGCTGGAGACTTGTGTTATGTGATGCATACAACAACTACAGTAAACAAGTGCTACATTCTCCATACTTTCCTTACCTCTGAGCTTACCTACCTAACTACTGATTGTTCTTCACAGTCTTGGCTTCTTCCTTCTCCTTGGCTCTACCTGCTCCATTTGCCCTGCAGGCTCAATCCACTTCCCTACCCTACCGCCAATTCCCACCCACCCTCAGTGCTCCTACACTTATTCTAGCCATAAGTCCCCTCCCCTCTGTCTCACCCAATCCACACTCATCTCCTCACTATCCCCTCTTATCCTCCAATACTCTCTCTCACCCCTCCCCATCCCTAATCCTTAAAGCTCTAGATACACTTCCATACTACTCCCTCCTACACTGTCACCAATAATCATATCACATCCTCAACACCTAACCCCCAGCTATTCCATTATACCTAAACCACACCATGTCTCTTCAAACCATTCTCATCCTTTCCCTTAGCCTACTACTCCTAATACCTCTATACCATGCTACCTCCTATTTCTCTTACAAACTACCCCTTCTTTCCTATCCCTCTTCACCTCACCATCACCCCTAACACACATTATAACTCTGTCACATCTCATTTCCACACTATATCCTCCTCCCTAGTGCTTCCAAACCCACTTCTCTGCTTTAAACTAAAACTCCTATTCTCCTCAATGAAACGTCATATTCCCAAAGCACTACTGTACCTCCCACCAAACTCTAGGAGCAAATCCAAACCCCTGCTCTCATTCCCATTTAACTGCCTATGCCTAGCAGGAGACATACGCCCCAACCCAGGACCTAGTACCAGCAGCAATCCATCTCCCCCCATTACCGTCCATATTACCAACCCTAAATACCTCAAGATCTTGACCATCAATACCCAGAGTCTAAAACAAATTAGCCCACTTCCATGCTTGGCTATCCCCATACCCAACATGGCATAGCAGCTGTCTCTGAGACATGGCTAAAACCCAACATTTCAGACTCTGAAATACTACTCCCTGGCTGTCAGGTACTTAGACAAGACTGCCTAAAAAAGAAGGGTGGTTGAGTAGCCTTAATCTACTCTAGCCTACTCTCCGTCACTCCCTACCAAAATCCTATTCCACAGTTCAACAACGCTGAACTAGTCATAGGAAATCTCAAACTAAATAACCAGAAAAGCATTTGTGATTCATCCTAGGAGATGTGAACATTGACTGGAACAAAATTACTGCCAATAACCCCACCATTTCAATCAATCTATGTAATTTCACTCAACTCACAAATGCTATAACCAGACCTAATGAAAATAACCCCCAGGCTCCATACTGGACTGGAACCTTGTCTTCCACCCAAACAAAATGTCCCACACTGGCACTTTACCAGACTCTATCAGTGATCACTTACCAGCCTTCATCCATAGAGCAACCCCCTCCTCTCCTCATCTACACCAATATATCCATACTCAGAATCTCAACAACTTTAACCCAACAACTTTTTTTCCATTTCTCTCAAATTGATAAATTGGGGCACTCTAAAAACTCTACCACTGGACAGTGCTGTCGAATTATTTAACTCAACCTTCTTAGACACTCTTAACTCCCAAGCCCCTCCAAGAATAAAATGAATAAAAAACAATTCTGCCCCTTGGCTTAGTAAATATTCCAAAACACTCATACAACAAAGGGACAAGACCTGGAAACTCTACCATTGTAACAGGCACCCTGACACCCTTCTTAAATATAAACAACTCTGCAACTTAGCCAAAAAACTTATCATACAAGACAAAAAAGCATACTATAACAAACTCCAGTCTAACCAGTCCTCTAACCCCAAACATTTCTGGAAATCCATCAACTCACTTCTCAACCCAGGCACCAAAAACAACCCTTGTCCTGACACTAGTAAATCTGACCCAGAAATAGCTACTCTGTTCAACTCCTTCTTTACTAACTGTATAGCAGAACTCACTAAAGCATTCCCAAACAACACCTCCCCCCAAATCAAACCCTCTGCCCAACCTTCCACCCCAAACTCACCTTCCATATTCCACCTCAAACCCATCCCCACCTCATATATAAAAAAACTTCTCTCTAAGCTTAAGCCTCGCTCCAATGCCCCTGACAATATCCCCTCACTCTTTTTAAAATTGCAGCAGACAGCATTGCCATCCCCATTAGCATACTCATCAACAGATCCATACAAGAATCATATGTCCCCAAACTGTGACATGCAGCCTTTAGGTTCATAGGTTCATACTAGGCTAACTGCCCTAGGGCATTTATAAGCCTAGCCAGAATGTGTTTGGCTTTCGCCACCCATTTTAAATTAATTTTGCTATGCCCTTTTTTGAGGTTTGTATACTGTGCCTCTGTCTAACAGTGACACAGAAGTGATACCCAGGTTAAACCTACGATCTCCCATCCACTTATCAAGATTCCTCTTGAAGAGAGTCAATGAGGGACTTTGCCTAACCTGGACTGGGATTTTATTCCAGAGTGAAGGGAGCCTCTGGGTTATGAATCTGTCCCTCCAGCATGTCCTATTTATTTCAGTGCTGAAGTTAAAGTCTCTCAAGTGCGTAGCTCGATGGGATTTGGATTTTCTTAGGTGCAGCATGTCCATTAATTCCGGGTTGGACATGGCTTTATACGTCAGGCACAGATCGCCCCTGAACAGGCGGTATGCCACTGAGTAGAGCTGGAGTTTCTTTAACCGGGCAGCATATGGCATCTGTTTGAGCCCTTTGATCCTCTTGGTGAGGTACTTTTGGGGTCTTTCCAGTTGCTGCAGGTGTCTGGTAAGGTACATCCCAAAAGGGGCATTGTACTCAATTATGGGCCTGATGAGGGATGAGTAAAGAGGCACGATGACCTCCCCTGATCTAGATGTGAATCCCTTCATGATTAGGTGGGCTATTTAAAATGTTTTTCTAACCACTTTGGCCACATGGTTGTCAAATGAGAGACTGCTATCAACTTGGGTCCCCAGGTCCCTAATTACTTCTTCTGTACTTAATGGATTACCACCTATGTGGTAATTTGTGGGCACTTTGTTTTGCCAAAGGGGATGACTATACACTTTTTGGCATTTAGCTTGAGGCCATGGCTCTGGCACCAGTTGTCTGTTTCTATGAGGCCACTTTGGAGGATGCTTGTGTCAGCTGGAGAGTCGATTATGGCGCCCAGTTTGCAGTCATCTGCGAACTTGGTCAGCCACAGTCCTTCCATGTTGGCCTGTACCTCCGAGAAATATATACCGAACAAGAGAGGTCCCAGGACTGAGCCTTGTGGGATGCCACTTGTAACTGGTTTGGAGTCTGTCATGGCTCCAGCAATTCTAACCATGTGGGTTCTGTCCTTGAGCCAGTTTGCAACCCATCTAGTGACATAGGGGTTTATATTTAAGCTGGTGAGCTTATCTATAATGCCCAAGTGGGGTATTGTATCGAAGGCTTTTGCAAGGTTCAAGTAGGCTGTGTGGACCACCTTCCCCTCATCAATGGCCTTGGTGACTGTTTCAAAGAAATCAACCAGGTTTAAGAGGCAGGATCTGCCCTTAACAAAGCCGAACTGGGTAGGATCCAGTGTCTGTAGGCCCCAATATCTTTATTTATGAGGTCCATGATGATCCTTTCCATAGCTTTGCAGACCAAGCTAGTCAGGCTTATGGGGCGATAGTTTCCAGGATCCGCTGAGGCACCACCTTTGTGGAGAGGGACCACTGTTGCTGTACGCCACTCTTTGGGTACATATCCTGTAGTAAGGCTGAGATTGAACAGTAGTTTTATGTTTGGGTTTAGCTCTTCTTGGAGTTCATGTAGGATGCAGCCCGGGACACCGTCTGGTCCCATTGATGCTGTGTTTTTTGCTTTGGAGAAGGCGGCTCTTACCTGAGCATCTGAGATGTCAGGGGAGCAGTACTCTGCTGGGATAGATATTTGCCCTTTGGTGGGGAGGGGGGGGAGAAGTTTGCGCTGAACCTGTCAGCTAGGATGTTGGCAATGTCTGTGGGTTTGGTGTATTTTTTGTCGTTTTGGACTAATTCTGAGCATATCTGGGAATTCCCACCCAGGTTCCTAACATAACTAAAGAAAGCCTTGTGATTATCCTTAGTGTCCTGTGCAATTTTTCTCTCTAAGCTGGCCTTAGACGATTGTATGAGTGCCCGTAGTTTTTTGCTAATACTGAACAGAGATGCCTTCCCTTTTTGGGATTTTGCTCTATCATTTAGTAGCTTCCTCCTTCTATTGTATAGTTTGTTTATGGCTGGGGTCCACCAGACAGGACGTCTGCCTTTGGAGAATTGGGTCTTGGTTTTATTTGGGATTGCATGATCCATGCATTCCTGAAGGTGTTCATATAATGCATTTATAAAGGATTCTGTTGTCTGGGCCGTATTTTCCACAGGCCCAGGGGCTTTGAAGGATTCCACCTCAGTTTTGAGGAGTGTGAAATTTGCTTTAGAGAAGTTTTTCACTGTGGTTTTCTGGGCAGGAGGTGGGGTCGGGATGTGAATATCCAGTGAGATTAGTTTATGGTCTGATCTTACCAGTGAGGGATACACTTCTGGTCTGGAGCATAGAGTCCCCATGTTGGTGATGATCAGGTCCAGTATGTTTTCCCCTCTTGTGGGAGTGGTAACAAGTTGTTCCATAGCATTTGAGTTTATAAATTCTAGGAACCTTTGGGCTAGGGTGTTGGAGCTAGAGTAATGCTCCCAGTCTATGTTTGGGTAGTTGAAGTCACCCAATATAATGGTGTTTGGAGAGACCTTCATATTTTCCAGTGTTCTCAAGAAGGCCGAGTGGGGATCCTGGGTTTGGGAGGGTGGTCTGTAGCAGGCTATAAACTGGAAGGCAGTTTTACCCACTGTTAGTTGCACATGGATAGTCTCTGATGCTTCCTGCTGTGCCACCAACCTGGAGGTGTGGGTATCTTTGACGAATATTGATACTCCCCCTCCTTTTGTGGTTCGGTCCAAGTTTTGGGGCCAAAAAGCATGGTATGAGGTATAACCTGGTAGTGCTGGGGTGCTCTCGGGAGCCTTGAACCAGGTTTCTGTTACTGCACAGATATCGATGTTCTCCATGCTAAGGAGAGTTTTGAGTGCAGGCATCTTGAGGTTTAGACTTCTGGCATTGAGTAGCATTACTCTTAGTTTCTTATCCCTTGTGATACCTATGGAGGTGGGTTTGTCTTTTGAGCCTTGCCTAAAAAGGCAATATGGGGGTAGCAAGAGCCTTTGCCAATATTCCAAAGCCCAGGGTGACAGGTGCAAGCCGTCCCTAGCAAAGCATCGTGGCTTGTTGAGCATGTCATCCCAGGCTGACAGGCATTGGATCCCCTTTGAATGACACCAATACTTAAGCCAGTTGTTGAAATTGATCATCTTGTCTTCATATTGTGGCATCATTCTTGGTGAGGGTAAGATGCTACTCAAGGTCAGGGTCATACCGTGAGCCACATGCTCAGAGAGCTCCTCTATGTCTCTTTTCATGTAGTCCAGGGAGGTACGTCTCAGGTCATTCACACCAGCATGGACAATGACTGAGTCATATTTGTACTTACCTTGGAGTGACCTGAGTGCTTGTGTTATGTGGCGGATCCTAGTGCCCGACAGGCAGCTCACCATGACCTTCTCCTTGTTCAGCCTGGTGAGTGGGACGTCAGTGTGCCTGACGATAGAGTCACCTATTATAAGTGTATCAGGTGTGTTGTTTAGCCTTAAGGACTGTGACTGTTCGGCACACTGGCTTTGTGAGCTATGTGTTGCACATGTTTTGTTTTGGGATAGCGGTTGCTTGGGTGTCTGCTTTGGAGGTCTCTGCTGCTTAGGCAGATTTTTATTTAGAGCCTCCGAGTATGTTTTGTGTGTTTATGTGTTTGGTTTGCTGTCGTGGTAGGTCTATGTGAGACTGGAATTGTAGTGAGTGTGGTTTCCTTCTCCTCCTGACTGGTTACACCAGTACTGAGTTGAGAGCGCTTAGCCTCCAGTTTGGCTATATGGATGCATCTCTCACATGTGTTGGAATTTGTTGGGAGGAGGAGAGGGTTGTCTGTGTACATGAGGCAGTTGTAACATTGCCTCAAGATTCCCAGATTCACCAGCTGGACCGGAGAGGAGATTGACAACTGACCTTTAGACATGCTAGAATAGTACCGGGAATGCCTTTATAATTGAAAAAAAAGGGCCAATGGGGAACAAGGTACTCAAGGGGAGTTTGTGAGGGTGTAGTGCTTTTAATTTTTTAGTGCTGACTTATATAATTGCTTTAGTGAGCAAATGCCAGGTAACTTAAATGCAGTGTGTTACAGGTAACTTAAATGCAAAAACGACAAACAGTAACTTTCTTTTATGTGAAACAAGGAAATAAGCACAGTAAGCAATGCAGATATCACTAGGGATCCACAGAAGCGCTGAAAAGCCGCATTTTAGGTGGTATTAGCTTTTCAGGGAAATAACAAGCAAACAAACAACAAGCATACAAAAAGCTAGATTCAGCAGGCCTGGATCTAGTCTATGCTACAGCAAACAAGGTGTACCAATTTCAGTAAGAAACAGTTGAAATATGCAGGCACTATAAGCCTTTAACCAGAAATTCCCAGCTCAGAAGGGCAGAGTCCAGCCTCTCCTCCCACAAGAGTGCAGACCATGAACCTTCTTAATGTAAAATAACTGGCCTGAAGCCCAAGTGCTTAAACCAGAACTAATACACCTTTAGAATAACAGACACTGAGCCCTCAATCAGCAGTTCCCAACTTAGAAGGATGTAAGCTACCTGTCCTGCCACCACAGTGCAGACCACAAAGCTTCCTAATGTAAAACAACTGGTCTGAAGCCCAAGTGCTTAATCCAAAATACTTAGAATGATAGCTACACTTTAATCAAGTTACTACCAAGCAGTAGTAAATACAATTGAATACTTTAAAGAATGCCTGGATTAGTGCTCAAGTTATACAAACAAAGCTAGATTCAGCAGGCCTGGATCTAGTCTATGCTACAGCAAACAAGGTGTACCAATTTCAGTAAGAAGCAGTTCAAATATGCAGGCACTATAAGCCTTTAACCAGAAATTCCCAGCTCAGAAGGGCAGAGTCCAGCCTCTCCTCCCACAAGAGTGCAGACCACGAACCCTTTTAATGTAAAATAACTGGCCTGAAGCCCAAGTGCTTAAACCAGAATTAATACAATTTTAGAATAACAGACACTGAGCCCTCAATCAGCAGTTCCCAAATTAGAAGGATGTAAGCTACCTGTTCTGCCACTACAGTGCAGACCACAAACCTTCTTAATGTAAAACAACTGGTCTGAAGCCCAAGTGCTTAAACTAAAAGGCTTAGAATGAGTTACACCAAGCAGTAATAAATACAATTGAGTACTTTTAAGATGACGCAAAAGCAAAATAAAGAAGGCAAAAATAATATCTCCAACTTCCGACCCATAGTGATTCTCTCCCCTATTTCAAAAATTCTTAAGAAATGCATCCACTGCCATACACATAACCAACTCCTCATCCCAATGCAACATGGGTTCCATCCTGGCCGTAGCACAATAACAGCTCTTCTCTCTTTTTTAGACATCATAAACCATGCTCGTGACTCCGAAGAACTTATATCCATAGTCTTCCCATACCCACCTTCTTCACCACCTTTCCAGTCTTAACATCTCACAAAACACCATTACCTGGTTCAGCAGCTACCTCTCTGACAGTTCTCAGGCAGTAAAATGGAAGACTGGCACTTCAGCCTTTCTTCTCACCCCAACCGGGGTACCCCAGGGATCCATTTTTGGTCCTATGCTCTTCAATATCTTCATTAATGATTTCCATGCAGCCATTCCTAATACTAAGATAGTACAATATGCAGATGACTCAACTTTAATTTGCTCTGCATCAAACCTCCCTGAGCTCCAAACAAAAACTCAAACTGCCTTCTCAGCTACTGAGAACTGGATGCTCCAAAATCACCTCTCTTTGAATGCCAAGAAATCAAAGATCCTTCTATTCTTTCCCTCAAAATCTATCCACCTAGACAAAACCTCTTTCAAGATTACAAGCCTTGCCAACTCCACTATAGAAGTTGTTCCTTTTGCTAAACTTCTTGGAGTTACTGTTGACGAACACCTAAAATTTGATACCCATATTCATCTAAATATAAAGAAAACCTATCAGAAACTTGGCATGCTGTACAGAAACTTCCACTTCCTCTCCCCCTGAACAAGACAGACCCTCACCACTACCTTCACTAATGTATGGTGCTCCCCTACTAACAACCTATCTTCCTCCATCTCTTCTAAACTAGAATCCTGTTACAATAAAATCTCAAAGTTCGCCACCACTTCCAAATACTCTGCTCGCCACTGCAAACCTCTCCACCAGCTGCAATGGCTAGAACTCCCAAACTACCTTGACTACCTCCAACTCATCACCACTCACAAGCTTATTTTCAAACCAACTATATGCCCAGCACTAACAAACATCTTCACATTATATACCCCAGACAGAACTCTTAAGATCTACCCATCAAAATCTAATCTCTGTTTATAAACCAAACTGTCCCGCTGGTCAGCTTTCCTACCCTTTTCTGTCGCCAAAAAATGGAATTCTCTCCCTCCATCTCTAAGAATTCCTAAGAACTCTGATCACTTCAAAACCCATCTGTATTCTTACCTCTCCCAAAAATGGAAATGCAATTGCACTCCACCTACCTAACCTTCTTAATAAATAAATACTTTATAACACACAAAGTTTGTTCTTCCTTACACACTATTGATTAACCCTATGTACTGCCTTCATGCTAATGCTACCTCTATACCACTCTCAGTGGATTTAAAACTCTATTAATTTAACTCATGCTAATATTCATGCATAAAGAACTCATCTATGCTAATGTTACTCCTATATTGTTCTCCGATGATTTAAACCTCTGTATTAATTTAACCTTGTGCTACTGTTCTCAACCACTAAACATGTAAATATGCTTTACATCCTTCTCCAAGCTTATCTTTAACTTTTGTTTAGTTTTTGCTATTTTGTATGTAAAATTTGCTTAGTTTTTTTCTGTTTCTACTATGTATTGTACTTCATATTATGGAGCTTGTACTATGTATTATTGGAGTTTTTCTCCCCGGGCCTCCACTGAAAATGGGCTCTTTGAGCCCAGTGGACCTCACCAGTCATCAAACTGGAAATAAATAAATAAATAAATAAATAAATAAACATGCTCTGATTAACCTAGAAGGTGACTTGTGAAGGTGAACAGCAGGTTGCAACAGAGCAGGATAGCGGCAGGATGTAAAGGCCGTCACTTATATTTGTCAGTAGTAAGTACAATTCAGTGACTGCATTATACAATATTTTAACACCACAAATGTATGAGGAACAGACCAGACATATGGGACAAAATGCTGGATATTCTGCAAAAACACATACAGTGAGAGGTATGCAGACTGTCACCCTTTGTGTGGAGTAACATTATATACCCCAGTCACATATGAAGTACAGCGCACAGCCAGGGAAATGCCTTGGATGATTTCAGGGAAGTGCTGTACTGCAGAAACAGGTGCACTGGCCAATGTCTGCAGCACACAAAATCCTGGACCAGACTACAGGTACCTCTGGCATGGAGTCACCTAGAAAGTACTGACAGTCCCACTGGGCATGCTCCTACACTTGGCTAACTTGAGTGCAAGTCTGTTGCCTCTTCCTCACAAAGACCTGCTATGTGGAAATACATCTATGCATGCAGACAGCTATGTATACATATCTGTCTGTCCCTATCCCCCTCACACATAATTAGTGTATCTATCGGTATGTATCACATATGCATATTATACCTATATATAGCTATATGAATTACAATGATAAATACTCTTCACGTATATCAACCTAACACAGTCAAATAACGTACACACACAGCAACATTTAGAGAGATATCCCTGTTATACACAATATATATGTATATATGTGTGTGTGTGTGTGTGTGTGTGTGTATGTATGTATGTATGTATATATATATATATATATATATATATATATATATATATATATATATATATATCAATCATATGTGGGGATGTAAGAATCTCCCCACATACCCTTGGAATGCTGAGGTTATCTGCACTTACACATCAAAACAGTAGTCTGAAGGTACCAGACCAAGGTCGCAACAGTACATACTCCACTCACCCACAGACCACTGTGCTTGCGGAATGCCACCTTGTAGACAGACACAGGTGAGCAGGTGTTGTACTGTACAATGGTTTCAATGTATAACTTGGACAGGCCATATTGTCCCTGGCCACATGTTTGCCTATCTAACTGCAACCAGCCACATATGGCCATACTGCTAACTGTACACACACAGCAGGGATGGTGACAGGTATCCCACTCCTAGGCACTAGATACAATAACAGTACCAAGCAATATCACTCCACAGGCCACACATGATGTGTAACACAAGGCTATTTTGTGTACTCCACAAGTACTGTGCTGCAATCACATATACAACAGATGTAACCTGTGGTGCATGCAATAAGTACTGGAAGCTGTAGTGTTTAATAGTAGATAGGTAGGGGTTCTAATCTCACATCAGCCAAGTGTGAGTATGTGTAAATATATCCCCATGCAGCAGTACAGACAAGTGTGTATGGACTATCTCTGTGCAATGGTTATGCATTTTATGGCCCTGTGACTAGCTGCTGGCCCTAAATTGCCCTCCTGTACATAATCATAACTGATGTCTGCCTGCTGTCTGACCCAGACACAGAATATTTGTAGACATGTCAACTCCATCACCACACCTTCTAGATTTGTAAGTTCAGATAACCCAGGTGCCATGTAGCAAGGGTAGTGGACCTTATCACAAAGTATGAATGCATGAATATGCTGACTGCTTCCATTGTCCCTGATAGACTGTTCTACATATATGCATCTAGGGAGCCATGCATGTATACTGCCGTACCTTGCTGATGTCATATTTCTGCTGAGCTCCATCTTGTGCCTTTGTATTGCTGACATGTGTCCATAGTGTATTCCCACAGACACCTGCAACAGAAACATACACAAGTCCATGACACAACTATCATTCTGTAACACTACTGCCACTCCAACTTTATGCCACAAAGCTACACAAAGTGTGATGTGTAGTCATGACACATGCCAGCATACAGTACTTGTTGTGGCCCACAACAAGTGGAATGGCAAAACATTACTGCACTACAAAAGTACATGTAAAGTGATATAGACACTCTGTGTATCAGGCACAGAGTAGCATTGCCCTTCATCAATGGCATTGATAGCATGGATGGCAGGGATGTGGCACAGGTATCATCACATGCACAGGGTGTGGTTGCCTTAGGCCTAGGCTGTCCCAAACAGTTGACAGCACATGTGTGAGTCAGGAAGGGGTGTGGGTTAGATGGGCCATGGAGAGGTGCCATGTGTGTCTGTAAGTGACCTGCATGTGACAGTGGTGTTTGAGTGTGTGTGGGTGTACATAGTCAAGCCCAGTGCTAGCTCTACACATGTGTATGTTGGACAGCTGTGGACCATACATGGTAAAGTGGACAGTTCACAGTCTCTGGCCTTGAACATGGGAATTGTCTCTGCCAGGTGTAGCACTGGCACCACCATGCCCAAAGTCAGATGTGGTGCTAGTACCTGATGGTGACTACAAAATGCTGGGGCTGTGTCCACTATGGGACCACCCAGGACCATGTGCCCATGGCCTGCCATGTCATGGTGTGGACAACAAACTTCCCTCTGTAGTGCTGGAGGTACTGCTATTATGGGAGCATGACTGTGCATGGCCATGTGGACTCTGACTTACATCCATGTGTCCGATGCCCAACTCCAGCCAGATGTTCCAGCACAGACAATGTGCAGTCCAAGACAGGCATCATCTCATCCCACCATCTATCCACTGCATCAGTGAACTGATACACGTTATCCCCAATGCGATGAAGACAGTCATGGATGCCAGACTTCTGCGTCCATAACCTAAGCATCCATCTGGTGTTGCATTCAGAATTTGCCTGTGTCTCCATGATGGCCCGAAACATGCCCCGAGTGACCCATGATGTGACGCCTGCAACTGGTGGTGGATGGACAGCAGTCCTCCTATGAGCACCACTGTCAATCCACCTATATGGGACCTTGCCATCTGTCTGGCTATGACCAGTGTTTATACTCACTGACGCCATAGTTGCCACACTGTCATGTTCAATGTCGCCACCCTCTGACTGTCCAATATCTGTGGCCTCTGAGGACTGGGTATGTGTGGGGATACTGAGTGTGTGTGGTGACAGTGGGGGTAGAAGAGGGATGTAATCCTCTGGGACAGTTTCAGCCCCCGACAAACCTACATGTGACTCACTATGGCTACCATCATCATCAGAGTCCGATGAGACACTGACATCAGGTTGTGAGGAGGACAGACTCCACCCCCCTGCCACCTGTAAAAACCTGCCAAAAGCAGTACATTACTACCTGTACTTTTATGTATGGTAATCTACACAGACTCATACAAATGAGGATCTACATCTGCATTACCAGCCTCACATCTTCTCATCTCCGCTCCCATGCACAACAGACAACCTCACAACAACATACACAGACAAGTCAAAGCCTTTATAACATGCACTTCAGCTACAGCCAGTTAAAGTTGACAGTACAATCTGCCTGTAAGGTATGCAGTATGGCACTATACGTGATATAACTATACATACAACCCAATACACCTTGTATCTTGAGAATGATATGCCAGTACTAGTGTCACTGCCTCCGGTGTGTAGCATTTCCCTTTTGTGTTTGAACAGGCATCTTGGAGTAATTGCCTCATGTATACCAGGCTGTGTAGCCACTCATAACTAAAAGTGCAGATGTGTCGATGGTCATTCAACTGCACATCTGTGACTAACCAGTCTGTTAACTGTAGTTAACTGTTACAGAATGGAACATACAATTATTCTATTCTGGCTAAGCACAACATTTGTACATAGGGCAGTATGGCAGCCCTTAACTTTCATAGGGTATATATGATCCATAAAAAGCAGTATCACACTTAGTAGGTATAGGACCATGGACTTGAGCCACACATAACACACCTATGAAATGGTGAGGGAGAGGTGTTATCACCACCAAAGGTTGCAGCACTACACAGTAATATGTGCATATATCCAAATGTACAGTAGCTACTGTGATACTAGCTGTATTGCTGACATTCTGAGTATATGTGCACAACTGAACATAAACCCTAACCCTCCTCCCCCCAAGCAGATAGACCTAACACCCATGTACAACTGCGTACAGCCTGCCACAATGACTGATACAGTATTATACTGGTGAATACAGTACAGTTACCTGGATGCTCCTCTGCTGTGGACACTGGCACCCACCTCCACAATGTATGGTGTGATGGATGCTGTCTTGTATTCCTTGGTTCACCAGGAATTCCACTGTGGCCAAGAGTGGGTGGCAGTACAATCCCTGGCAACAGCAGCTGCCCTTCATCATGCAGCATTCAGCATGTCTGCGGCCCAGTGTCGGACTTGCTCATAAGTCCTGTTCTGTTGGCCAATCTGACATCCCACTCAAGATCTGCCCACAATGCTGCCTGCTGCTCCCAATTATGCCTCCCCTGGACAACAAGGTCCAATGGTGCTGTATCAGTCCATCCACTATTATGTCATTGTCCACATCTGATAAGGGGGCATGTCTTCTGCGGTATATGGTTCATGAAAGACGACAAAAGAGGAACACATTAAAGGACCAGCTACATGGATGTCCACTATGTACAGATCCAACACATCTATAATGGCCTGCACTGTCCACTTCTCCCTCACACGTCATACCCCTCAGTCTGGCAACACTGTACATGTGTGGATACCACCAAGATACTAACAATACTGGGGTATGTCCCTGTGTGCCATGACAAATTCTACTATATGTTCCAACTCCCAGCACTGCAGTCTACTGTGGTGTATGTCATATGACCACTGCCAGACAATTAACAGTGTGCTATTACAACTATATGGGGCAGTCCAGCAACACCAGTGTGCCACAATGACAGAAAATGCAAACCTGCTGTGGTATATGTTCCTTGCAGACATCATACCTCTCAACTATACAGATGTTTGCAGAATGTCAGCATGTTTGCCTCATAGTTTTGGTCATTTTCTCATAAACTTATGGATCTTTGACAATTATTTAAACACTGTCACTGAGTTTGGACCTTGGCCCCCCCCATAAATTTTGGCTTTGTCCTGCTTTCATGCTGTAAAAGGTTGGCAGGTATGCTAGGCATAGCAGTCAACAAAACAGGGACTTGTGTCAGCAGAAACGGGGACTTAGCAGAGTACATCAGGGATATTCAGGGACACTTTTTTAAAATGTTAGAAATATGTATGTAAGACAGTGACTGAATGAGGGAGATGAATTACAGTACATAGTTTGATGTTACAGGAGTGTACACCCTTACTCATTGTCATGATGTATTATGTGTAATCCACAGCTTTCCTACAAAAGCCAACCATTGTAGGAGGGATTGACGGGTACAGAGCTGAAATGTGATTGAAAATCAGGGACAGTAGAGAGGCATGCCTGTAGGTGTAGGACAACAGAGTATCACTGACATGTCATTACCATAGAGTTAAGACAGGTTTACTGTTGTAATCTCTGTTCCCCCATACTTTCACCTTCCCATATGCATCCTGTTATATGGTGAAATCTGTTGCATACTTGGAGTGCAATACTCCTTTTTTGAACTTTGCTTCTTGTAATCTTTTGGAAATACGCTCTCCTTGTTAGTTAAGTCTCATACAGACCTGTTCCCCTTAAGCAGCTGCTTGCCTTTTTAAGGTACTGCTCATTAGCAGGTAATTGTCTCTGCACCAGCCTGTGGCTTAGAATTGCTAACTGCAGCCAAAATACCTGACTTGCACTATTATTGGCCAATGACATGCCACCTCAGTGCAACATATATAAGGCCTTCATGTAGATGTGGGCCCCTTTCTTAGTTGTTAAGATGCACATCACTGAGTACAGCATTGCAGAGGGTATTTTACATAACTATCAACTGTAGAGATTTATGGAGTATGTCCACAGTTTTGCCACATATGTATGGTCAGTGTCCCATGACAATGTGGTCATCTGGCAGTTCACTGGCAAACATTGTGGGTTGAGGTCATTAAGGAAAGAGACACACTTGATTGTCAGACTTCATACCTATCAGAATATGCTTGCTAATGCTACAGATGTTATTCTGTCAACCTACTATATTTGTAGGGGCAAACCATTAAACTTGTCCCTGTCTGTAGACCTTAGCCCCCATTACATATGGCTAAGTCCATATCCCTTGTTCTAGGGGGTTGGGAGGTATGGTAGGTCTGTAGCAGCTACCTTTACATGCAGTTGTGTATGCTACAGGCTGCTGCTGCAGCCTAGCACACATAGGGGGGAGTGTGAACACTTTTGAGGACATTAAGCTATATGTGTAACTATGGCAGCTGTGTCAGCCCTGTCATTATGACAGAGTGAGGGTAAGGGTAGCCTGTACAGTCCAGCCAAGGCATGTGATTAAAGTATGTCTGTTATGCAATGATGCCAATAACAGAGTAGTAGGCAATGTGCAGTGTGTCACTACCTGCAGGCCTCTGGCCTGAAAAACAGGGTACCAATTCATTAACTAGAAGTAACCTGTGCGGATTAGGATTGCATGACTCTGTTATTAGTTGCTGTCTTCACAATAATGTAATAGAACGGCAACACAAAAATGGATTTGAACCCAAGACTGTGTGTGGAAAAATGTACTGCATGCAAAGCATTTTAATAGACTGTGCTACTGAATCACTGCAAAAGCATGTGTATTTGCAAGATATATGTGCACATTTACAGGCTGTGACAAACATTTTTACATCCATCAGTATGTGCATGACTTTATATGGCTATATTTCTGCACCAGTATCCCAGTTGTACACGTACTTTGCCATTGCTGCCTTAGCAGGTGTCTTTCCACAATTTGCTGATAAAAGGGCACATATATCTGCTATCACAGGCCTCACTTACATCCATTGTTATGTCTTTGACTGTCTACTGGTGTATTATTGCACCAGATTCCAAGGTATACTCCCAATTTTCCCATTAGTTTTTATTTCAGTTACATGCCTAATGACTGTGAGTAGCAATCTGTATTTTTTGCTGGAAACATCTGTTTTAAGTCAGATTTGTGTGGCATGGTGGACTAATGCAGTATGCTGTAGATTAGAGGGGCCTGGGTTTGAAACCTGGCAGAGGTGTTTATTTTGTATGTGTCTAAGTGAAATGGCGTGGCGAGCTGCACCTTAGCTCTGTACAAATCTGCACTAAAAACATATAAAGACAAGAAAAAGGGGTGATAGGAAAGTGATGAAATGGAGGCAAGTAGGGGGAAAAGTGAAAGGCAATTAGGGATGTGCAGGAAAAGTGTAGGAAAGAATCATAGCTATCCACATCTTGTACAGCAACAGCTGTGCATTTTGATGATTTTGAAAATGAATTTGGACTCTCAAACCCCAGAGAGAGGGGTGAGGACAACATAACTGTGTTGTCAAGCCAATTAGACCAGATTAGTGGTGTCCAGTGGGCACACATGTGACATGGAGAGCAATGTACGGGGTGATTTTTTTTTTGGGACAGGTGCTCCCTTTTATTTAGGTGAGAGTGGAATGTAGGGGAACAGACATACGTACATGTGGGGAGGTAAGATGGGTAGGAGAGGATGCATTTGCAGACTAACAAGACAGCAGACAGGGGCTGTGTGTGACACTTGAGGGTGGTAAACACCTTGAATGGGGAGGGTTGTGGAAGCCAAGTTGCACGTTCCTCCAGAAGGCAGCAGTGTGACTCATGTCCCCACCCACAAGGCAGTCAACACTGCTGCTTCACTGCCCCAAGGGTGGCTGTGCTGGAGGCTGGGTACCAGGGCAAGCCTGCCCCACTAAGTCAGCCAGCATGCTTTCAATCTGGCGCAGGCAAAGCTTATAGCCCCAGTGAGCAATACTGTGCACCATGACTGTCAGTTGTTCCTGGGTTACTGCAGACCTCCCACTCCCTGAGGCAGTTCCACCCAGTGTCACAGGTGGTGCAGGGGCAGCAGAGGAGACACCACTGCCCTAGGACCCAGTACCACAGCCAGTTGAGGCAAGGTAGGAGGATCATCAGGAACCAGTCTACCCTGACATGCTCTGGTAATGGAGGTATAGTAATAAGTCTGTTAGTTTTTAACAAAACATTGTTAGTAATAGCATGGCAGAACATTGGAAATAACACATTTATATATCCATGTACATTATGTGAAACACAACGATAAATAACAGAACAATCAGTAAAACAGCATGCCAGTAACAGTTTCAGCATAAAGCCAACAAAATAGGTAATTTAACAAGATATGCTAATATGCATCCATTATAATACATAACAATAATAAAAGACATGCACCAAAAAACAGTTACTGTAACAACATATGTTAATAGTAAACCATAACCAATGAATAACAATAATAAATAAATGAAGATAAGGGATGGGGAGAGAAAATCAGTCCATTAACAACAATACAGCTTAGTTTCTTGGCAAAAGTACTGCTAGCTACACTATGGGTCTGTATTTTCTTTGTGTACAGTGAGTACAAGTTGCATGGGACACTATTGGCCAAATGGTAACAACTGTGGGTACACACCTACACAGCACTTGCACATCAGGTGGACCTATAGAACTACCAAGGTGTTCTGTGGGCTGAAATGGTGATACTTGGCAAACTAGGCACTCATTGCCATGGTATTCCTGTAACAGGCAGATTACGCACTATTAATTACATAATGTGAAACTGTGACATTTGAGAGATATTTATGTATGCAGAACAGACGCTAAGCAACAGTCATGCCTTGGTTGGCAGACATTGGAATAGAACCAAATAGCAGTGACTGCAGTGGACATCTGCATGGAATGTATTACTCAACTACAGCAACATTTAACAAACAGTCAAAAATGAGCAAACAAACTTGTAAAAATGTGTAGAAACAGGCAACCTGATGTCCAGATAGTCAATACTAACCACAGGAAACAAAGTCCAAGTTTCTTCTTTAACGTAAAAGTATTTTATTTTTCAAAAAGACAACATTTTCGCCGTGACCCCTGTCACAGCTTCCTCAGAAGAAGACAAGTAAAACAGCTAAACTGGTCTGTTCAAATACTCAGTTAACAGGAAGTGACAAATAATTGCACTTCCTGCACTAATTTGACTCAATAAAAATGAATAAAATCATGAATAATCATAAAACTCCATTGAATTATCTATAAATATTGTATGATAAAAAACAACATAAAAATATTCTTACTAGTGCATTTATATTAACATTGAAAAATTATGCATTAAACCCACAAAATAGTGTGCATATAGGCATTACCTAAAGTAGCTCCTTAGTTTAAGAACACATGAAATGTTACAGTTCTCATTGAGGCCATCTAGCCTAAATGCATCTAAATTCAACTGCCATAAAAGTTCGACACACTCAAGAACTATCTGAAAGGGGCCTCCCCTATCGGTTAAAGGTACTTGATCAATACCCATAAAACAAAAAGAGTGGTCAGGGTTGCTGCTAACATGTTTTGCTAAGGCATTCTCTAAAAGAGGTTGTGTTATAGCATAAAGGTGCTGGTATATTCTCTCTTTTAGTTTACGATTGGTTTTTCCTATGTAAAAGGAAGGGCAGGAATTACACAAAGCAATGTACACCACTGACTTTGAATCACAAGTAATCCTCTGCTTAATATTGTATTTTTTATTCCTAACTATAAAGGAATTTCCAGTTCTCATCACTTTACACATGTTGCAGCATCCACATTTAAATGAACCTCCAGGTCTTATGTGACCATAAGTGTTAGAAGTATGCTGTAAAAGTTCTTTCAAATTATTACTTCTCCTGTAAATTACATAGGGGCGCTGACCTAACTTGTCAATCAAGTTAACGGAATTAATAACTAGTGGCCAGTTTTTTAAGATAATGGCCCAAATTCCTGTTGAATTCAAGTTAAATTGGGTTATAAAACTTAAAGAAAAGTTTCTCTGCTGATTTAGTAAGGAATTTTGGTGTGCTAATTCATTATCATTAGTAGACCTACCTACATTAGATTGATCAAGTAGTGGTTTATACAACCCTTTTGTTCTTTTAGTGTCAACTTCATTTATAAGCCCTTCTAAAAGAGGGACAGGGTATCCGCGGTTTATAAACATACCTTTCAAAAATTGGCACTCAGCTTTAAAATCGCTGTACGTGCTACACATCCTGCCTGCACGTACCAGTTGTCCTTTGACAATAGATTTTTTCTGCCTAGGTGGATGTAGACTAGTGTAGTGCAGGAAAGAGTTGCAGTCGTCTGTTTCCTGAAAATGCCAGACAAATAAATCTCTTCATCTACTTCTTTAGTTAGTCTCACGTCCAAGTAGTCTGTTTCTATTGTTGAAAACCTATAAGTAAATTTTAACCATTGTGTAGAATTGTTCAAATAGTCTACAAAAGTTTTGCTTCAACTTCATTCCCTTTAAAAAGGATAAATATGTCGTCAAAAACCTAGTGTAATATTTTATCTTCTGCATTACAGTTTCATTAGATAGTATATAAAGGTTTTCCCAAAGGCTACAAACAGGTTAGCCACACTGGCTCCATAAGGGAGCCCATGGCTATTCCACATTTTTGTAAATAGAATTTATGTTCAAAAACAAAAAAGTTTGATGACAGTACTATGCTCAACAGTTCTGTTACAACGTCAATCTCAACTTGTGGTGCATTTAAGTCTTTAAGAAGCAGTTGAATCCATTCAACTGCCTCATTGTGAGGATGGATGTATATAAATCAATGACATCCACAGTCAAAAAGTTACACTCAAGGTCAAACTTAATACTGTTGATATCACTTAAGAAAGACCAGGAGTCTTTGCAAATAGTAGGTATTTTCTTTACATATTTTGATAGAATACTATCTATCAATTTTGAACAGGGTAGGTCATAGAAGACCTACCATCTATTAATGCCCTCATGGGAGGATTCTTTTGGTCTTTGTGTATCTTGGGTATTCCGAACATTACAGGCAACTTTGGCTGAATGATGTCAATATAGTTGTATGTCTCTAAGTCTATTTTGCCTGCTAGGAAAAGGTCACGGAAATACCCAGTGCGACCTTGAACTACATTAATCTCATTAAGGGAAGAAGTAACATAGGCATCAGATGATAACACTTGCATCATTTTTTCTGTGTATTGTCCGTTGTCGGACACTACCAAGCCCCTCCTTTGTCAGGTTTCAAAACCTGACAGTTAAAACAGGTTTTTAGCCATTCACGTTGTGCAAGTGAAATATTCATCTCATTCAAAGTACTACTTGATTTTTGTGTAGAAAACAGATGTCTTATATCTAATTCACACATTTGTTCAAATAGTAATAAATTTTGTTGTGTAGGAGGGTTAAAACGCTAGTCAGTTTCAATTTGTCATTAACATTTGTTGTTTCATTGTTAAAATATAATTTTAAATTTAACTTGCGTATGTAGCATTTCAGATCAATCAAAACTTTAGCTAAACTTCCATAGGTACTTGGAATAAAAGTGTATCCAAGAGCTAACAATTCAACTAGGTCAGAATCTAGTTCCAAAGATGAAAAGTTATAGATAGTAAAATCTTTCCTTGTGTTAGTGTATATAACAGGGCCTTGCAAAAAATCCCTCGGACCTATGGGAGAAACATTGTCTGTTAACGTTTCCTCCAATACACATTCCCCCCTTGTTTCTTCTGTTGATTCCCTAAAAAAACTTTATCATTAGGGAGCTCTAAAGGAACCTGCTTATTCTGGTCAGTTCTCCCTGGTCCTCTTTGGTTCTTATAATTGTAGTTAACAGCAGTGGACCCTTTTAACCTATTACTTCTTCTAACTTCCTGTCTAGGTGTATCAGTAAGGTGTTCAGCATTTTCACCTTCCAACGAAATTAATTCAGCATTGACAGAAGTAGAAGGCCCATTTAAACCAACAGTATTGGACCCTGCACTTGGAATGTTCAAATGGGAATATGCTTGGTTAGAAAGATAAGCTGTTCTATCCTTACTAACTTCTTATTTTTGTTAATTTTAATTTAAGTAACAATGCGTCAATGCTAGAAAAAATACGGTCGTAGTCATATTTAAACTGCAAAAAAGAAGTATTAATTTTGATTTCTTCATCCAAAACATTTACTTCAGAAATAAGAGACAAGATATGCATATCATAATGTTTAACTATCATGTTTAGCAATTGTAACCCCTGTTCCTGAAACAAACATTTCAATTCTGAAAAATACACTTGGTCCAACAGTAGTCCAGAAGGAGTAAAGTTGTTCCTAAGGCCTTTTGGAACCAGTTTCTCATTTAAACATTGCCTAAAATAAGCAGCTTCCAGCTGCAGTTTTTTTAATTTAAGCAACTTAATGTCAAGTACCTTTAAAGCGGTCACTAAACCAGTTGTTGTCGCTTTCTTGAACAGGAAAAGAGCTGGCAGTTGACCCAGTGTTAGCGCCTGACAAAAGCAACGGGTTCTCTTTATTAATCCAATCGTTCAAGGTTCGGCGTTCCTCCACTGGCTCCGTCCTATGCTCCTCATTTAAGTTAGATGCTGGTGGTGTAATTGGATTAGCATTAGTTCCTACAGCATGACTAGTAGAAGGGATCCGAAGATGCATGGAGTTGAAGGAAACAAGTCCGCTTCCCTACTGGTAGAAGCAGTAGCGTTTTGAACAACAGAACTTCCTGCCTGTTGTTTATTTGGTCGAGGAGGCAGTCCTCTAAGCTGTTGTGCTGCAGGAAGTAACGTAGCAGACCCTTCGAGTCAGAAACTGAAACAACATTCTGGTTTACAATAGTTTCAGACTTTTCTTTTCTGTAAAAAGTTGGAAGTTGCTCTAAAACATCCATACGAACATGTAAAGCTTCCAATTTTTGTGAGATGGAAGCCAGTAAAGAGAATAAGTCTGTTTCACTTGATTTTTCAAAAGTAGCTGTTAGACAAAGGTTAGGACTAACAGGACTGGCAGGAGTGTCTGAATCCATGGCAATCAACAAACAGTCAAAAATGAGCAAACAAACTTGTAAAAATGTGTAGAAACAGGCAACCTGATGTCCAGATAGTCAATACTAACCACAGGAAACAAAGTCCAAGTTTCTTCTTTAACGTAAAAGTATTTTATTTTTCAAAAAGACAACGTTTTCGCGTGACCCTGTCACAGCTTCCTCAGAAGAAGACAAGTAAAACAGCTAAACTGGTCTGTTCAAATACTCAGTTAACAGGAAGTGACAAATAATTGCACTTCCTGCACTAATTTGACTCAATAAAATGAATAAAATCATGAATAATCATAAAACTCCATTGAATTATCTATAAATATTGTATGATAAAAAACAACATAAAAATATTCTTACTAGTGCATTTACATTAACATTGAAAAAATTATGCATTAAACCCACAAATAGTGTGCATATAGGCATTACCTAAAGTAGCTCCTTAGTTTAAGAACACATGAAATGTTACAGTTCTCATTGAGGCCATCTAGCCTAAATGCATCTAAATTCAACTGCCATAAAAGTTCGACACACTCAAGAACTATCTGAAAGGGGCCTCCCCTATCGGTTAAAGGTACTTGATCAATACCCATAAAACAAAAAGAGTGGTCAGGGTTGCTGCTAACATGTTTTGCTAAGGCATTCTCTAAAAGAGGTTTTTTTATAGCATAAAGGTGCTGGTATATTCTCTCTTTTAGTTTACGATTGGTTTTCCTATGTAAAAGGAAGGGCAGGAATTACACAAAGCAATGTACACCACTGACTTTGAATCACAAGTAATCCTCTGCTTAATATTGTATTTTTTATTCCTAACTATAAAGGAATTTCCAGTTCTCATCACTTTACACATGTTGCAGCATCCACATTTAAATGAACCTCCAGGTCTTATGTGACCATAAGTGTTAGAAGTATGCTGTAAAAGTTCTTTCAAATTATTACTTCTCCTGTAAATTACATAGGGGCTGACCTAACTTGTCAATCAAGTTAACGGAATTAATAACTAGTGGCCAGTTTTTAAGATAATGGCCCAAATTCCTGTTGAATTCAAGTTAAATTGGGTTATAAAACTTAAAGAAAAGTTTCTCTGCTGATTTAGTAAGGAATTTTGGTGTGCTAATTCATTATCGTTAGTAGACCTACCTACATTAGATTGATCAAGTAGTGGTTTATACAACCCTTTTGTTCTTTTAGTGTCAACTTCATTTATAAGCCCTTCTAAAAGAGGGACAGGGTATCCGCGGTTTATAAACATACCTTTCAAAAATTGGCACTCAGCTTTAAAATCGCTGTACGTGCTACACATCCTGCCTGCACGTACCAGTTGTCCTTTGACAATAGATTTTTTCTGCCTAGGTGGATGTAGACTAGTGTAGTGCAGGAAAGAGTTGCAGTACGTCTGTTTCCTGAAAATGCCAGACAAATAACTCAACTACAGCAACATTTAATAGACACTCCAGGTATACAGTCATACCATGATTACACATATTATATCTGACTGCACATTACTGATTTTTCATATTCTTGATAATGATTTTAACAGCTTGGGAAATTTAAACACACAATTATCTACTCATAATATGGGCTACCTCACCCATTTACCTGCAGTTCCTGTGGAGAGAGAATATATGAGCATTACATGACTGCTACTGTAATATCTAATGCTGCACAGCACTGGATTCGAACCTTGGTCTGTGTGTGGCAAAATGTGCTATATACAGTGCATTTAACAAACTGAGATGCTGAGTTACTGCTGATATTTACCTAGAGCTTATCTGGAACCAAAATATGACCTGGCAGTGCTACTACACTGTTATACTAGACTGCAGTGAGAGTAGAACGCACATGCATGAAATATAACCATAACACCGATTAGTAGGTATGCTATATATCAGTATAAAATATCTGTGAAGTCAACAAACAATATCAGTTCATGGAATGGGCTACCTCACTCATATACTTTGATTACCTGATGTTTGTGGATGAGAGAGCATTATGTGAACAGTATTGACCTAGAGACAGCCTTGAACAGTACTATATGGGTTAAACAGTACAAGTGTCAGCCATTAGATTTGCATTCTACAGCTATTAGTGTTGTACATGACTGCAGCACCTTACCTTACAGCCTGAATGCATACAGCTCTACTGCAATGGTTGCAACAAGACAATCCTGATGTACACCATTTTCCTTGGTATTATTGATATTGTTTCATGTTTTGTTGCACAACAGTTGGAATTATTTATTTCTTGCTGTATAGCTCTAATTCCACATTTATTGCACTGCAGACTTTATTGTATGTATGTTAATTCAGTTACTGGCATTGTTTCATGTTTTTTATTGCACTACAGATGGCATTATTCACTTCTTACAATACAGCTCCAATTCCACATTTATTGTACTACAGACTTTATTGCATATACATTCATGCAGTTAATGATATACCCTGTCTTGCTTATTTCACTAAAGTTAGCATAATGCATTGTACTCACCACACTCATGGTGCAACCTGGCCAGGCGCCCAGTGTGCGACTAGACATTACGTGCCCTCACTGCTGCAGCTGCTGGGAGAGAAGCACACCATTATGCATACCAGTTTTGCAGACATTCAGATCAGATATTGGTGAAACAGAGGTAAAATTACTTACATACTTGTGGGGCATTCCCTGCCTGAGCTTCTTGGACCCAGGGGTCCAAGAGTTCCCCCTTTCATTGTTTCAGATCATGGTGGTGATGACACAGCTCACCTGTGCGGGGGATATGAGTAACACTGGTGAGTTCTCTGGCCAGCTGGTCTCAGGCCTCTCCTTACACTCTGAACCCTGGAAACTTCCCTGGAAAAGCCAGTTTTCATGGTTTTTAACTAGGAGTCCAACCATGAGCCTGGACTTCAGAATGCCCCAATGCCGCACCCGTAAGCACGCACCTTCACCAACACCAGCCATAGCACCGGTCAGAGGAAAAACTTCAATGTAATCCTTCCTTTTGGGCTTAATATAGGCTGTTTTCCCACCCCCTTACACATCACTGGGCAACATTCAAAAAAGTACTGTTGGTTAGCACCATGCAAACCAGTGCATCTGAGCTGAGAAGCGTGAAAACTCACAGAACCGGAGTCTTTTAGTGGAGCTTAGAGGCTCGCTATTGTATTAAGTGCACTTATGATGGAGCAGACGCTGCTTCTAGAGCTGCTGCTCTTGGTACTGTGATGAGGAGGTATTCCTTGCTTTGGCTTCAGCCTTTGCCTGATGATATTAAAGCTAAGTTGCTGGGCTCTTCTCTGGATATAAAATCCACAAAAACAAAATGCTCCGGTATGAAACCACTTTTTGGCAAACATGTTTACTTAAATACAATAAAGAAAATTAAAAATTAAAATAAGTGCTTTTGTTTCCACAATTTGAAAACTTCTTCAGATTAATTTGTATAAGGGCAAACTCTTTTTATAACATTATTAAATGGACATCCTAAATCATGTGACCAGACACACCTCCACGTCAGAAAGTAAATCAGTTTTAAAGCACCACCACATTTTTACCTAAAAATGCAATTCATTAAGTGAAACACAATTAAATAGTTAAAAAAAATGTAAATATTTTAAAATATGTAAACAACATGCATAAACTTGTTTAAAAACTGATTGAAATATTAAGTTAATATTCCAACTTAATAATCAGCCAAAAATAATAAACATTAAATAGAAAAACTGTACCATATTCATATTTTATATGCATGTCCAGAAGGTCTATCTAGTTGCTGCTTTATATTTCAACAAACAAGCTATAGATACATGCTCATTTAACCCTGGCCAGCAATTTGCACAGAGACATAATTGCCAGTACAACTCTTTTTTCCACAGTAAGACCCCAAGGACCACCGCTCTTACACACTGGTATCTTTTCAAGTATGGCAAACACAAACTAATGGCCTGGGTTCACTTCTATGTGTTTATATAAAGCATTAGTTTCCTTTTCTTTTTTAATTTCATAAACATTTTGCTAAACCTTTTCCTTGAACTTGCATTCAGTCTTTCCAATATAAACCTGGGGCATACCTTACACATACCACTCCTGTTTTCACAATTACATTTTACTAAGAGTTTGGTAACACTACTAACAATAACTTGTTCAGTAACATAAACATTTTTGCAATAACCACATTGTCTGCATTTTCTCATACCAAAAAACTTGCTCTCTCTTGCCCTGCCTTCCGTTTCTAGGATGCCCTTTATTTTGTTCCTTTTTTTATATACAAATTGTCTATCCCCCACATTCTCTTTCATATCTCTATCATCCATTAAAATAGATAATTTTTTATTAGTATAAATTTTAGACTATTACTATTAACTGTATACATTGTAATAAAGGAGATCCTAAACTTTTTTGTTTGGTCATCCTTATTGACTGCAATTTGAATACTACTTGGGTTGTTATCAGAATTGTCTTAAAAGTACACATTCATATTTTCCTAAAATTGGAGTGAAATATTTGCATTCACTTTTATTTATAACCTTCAGCATACGATTATCAATTAAAACTTACCGGATAACCCCTTTTCTGAAACATTTCCATCTAAAAAGTGCACTCATCCCAAAATGTGTCATCCAAAGCCATCCTGGCAGCTCTCACAAACTGCCCTTTTACAACAGCTGTATTTTGAATTAATGGATGCCCAATTGCAAAATGCAAAAAAAAACTATTAGAGTAAGTGGGCTTCCTATGGCTTTTTGAAACAAACCTATTAACATTATCCTTGCTTAACAATATGTTCAGGTAAGCTATGTGTGTATCATTACTTTGAAATGTAAATTTCAAAAAGCTAGTGCTATTGTTGATGTATTCCAAAAGGGACCAATATTTTCTCTGTTATCATCCCATAAGAGACATCATCCAAAATCCTGTGTAAAACTTACATGACATCATAAATTCTGATTTAAATAAATATTTCTTTTCCCATGTACCATTGCAATATTTGCAAAATGTCCCCCACATGCAGAACCCATGGCTACACTTTTTTCTGTAGCAGTTGACCATCAAACATAATTTGTTAGAAACTGTATTAAGGTGCAATCATTTCATATAAATTATTCTGTGATATACCCTTCTCAAATAAAAATGCAGTGAACCAATCTAAACCTAATGTCAGTTTGATAATGTTATATAAAGGGTTTGTCCTTGTACAAATTCATCTGAAGAAGTTTTCAACTAGTGGAAATGAAAGTGCTTATTTTCATTTTTATTTTTATTTTCTTTATGGTATTTAAATAAATGTGTTTGCAGGAAAGTGGTTTCGAGCCTGAGCATTTTGTTTTTGTGGATGTTATACCAGTTAGTTTTGTGGTGCTATTACTGGTGCTTATCTGGATAGCAAACACCTGTTTGTTGCAGCTGCTACTGATTTGTTTAGGTCTCTTCAGGATAAAGGCAAGGCTTTACAGGAACTTAAACGTGTTATTGTTTCTCCTATGCATACATTTCAAAGAAATTACCCTAATAAGCTGGCTTTTGTAAGTAGACAGCCTCACCCTCCTCCCAAGGGTAAAAAGGGGGGTAAAAGGGCTCCTCCTGCTAAAGCTACCCAGACTCTTGTGACACACAAATCTCCTTTTCCTGACAAACCAAGTGCTGTCTGACTATCCTGTTCTTCCCAGCCACATTCCTCCTCCTCTTTGTCTTTCCCTTTTCCTTCCAGTTTGGTTAAAGATTACTCAGGGTTCTTGGGTTCTGTCCATCATACATCTAGGGTATTACATGGTCTGGGAATCTTTTCCACCTTTCATGTTCATTTCTCAGCCCCTTCAGGAACAGTTGATTTTCTTTCCAGGTGTGCTTCAGGATATTTTGACTCTGGGGAAACTATTCAGCAAGTTCCAGTTTCTCAAAGGGGGAAGGAGTTTTGCTTCAGAATGTTTCTGGCTCCCCTGGAAAGAGGGCAACTGGAGACCCATTCTAGACCTCTCCCATTTGAACACCTTTCTGAAGACCCTTCCTTTCAGATGCTGTCCCTTCAGACTGTTCCCTCTGCTGCTTCCTCAGGCGTTAGTGTCCCTGGATCTCAAGTATGCTTATCTTCACATTCCTGTTCATCCCCCTTTTAGGAAGTTTTTGTTTCTCTGTTTCCTGGCATTTTCAGTTCTCTGCTTTGCCCTTTGGCCTTTCTTCTGCCCCAAGGGTATTCACCAAATGCCTGACTCCTGTGATTGTTTTTTGCAGGCTAAGGGGGATACAAGTCTATCCGTATTTAGACAATCTCCTGTTTCAGGCATCCTCTCCAGAGATTCTACTGCAAAATCTTCACTTTGCCATTTCTTTCCTGCAAAGCCTGTTATTCACTATAAATTTCCAGAAGTCCTTTCTGACTCCTTCACAGGATCATGTATTTCTGGGATGTAGGATCCAGACTGTTCCAATGCTGGCATCCCTGCCTCCTCCCAAGGCATTAGCTCTCATTTCTTTCTTTCAATCCCTTCTTCCTCTGGCCTTTATTACAACTAGGGAGTTTCTGACAGCTCTAGGTTTTATGACCTCCACTATTCCTATGCTCCCTTCTGCCAAACTCTACATGATAAAACTGCAGTGGTTTCTAAGGTTAGTTTGACTTCATCATTCTCATCCCCTGGACTTTAGTTCCTCTTTTTCCATGCCTCAGGTTGGAATTTAAATGGTGAATTCAGCAGTTGACTCTCAATCCAGGGTTCTCTTTCAACTCCCTCTTCCCTCCTGAGAGCTGTTCACAGAAGCTTTAGATGTGGGATGGGGAGCACCCTTTGGCTCTGTAAAGGTACAGGATCTTTGGTCACCTCAACAAAGGAGAGACCACATTAATGTCAAAGAGATAAGAGCTCTTCTGCCGGCTGTTCAAGAATTTCCTCAGAACCTCTCAAGGTGTTTACAGACAATACCACAATAATGTGGTATGTCAACAAGCAAGGGGGGGGGGGGGTGAGATCTTACCTCCTTTGCCAGTTAGCTCTTCTAGTCTGGGACCTAGCTGTCCAATACCGTGTGACTCTTCGGGCAGTTTATATTCCCTCAGGTCAGAACATTGTGGCAGAATGAGCAGGTCCATAACACAATCTCACAACTGGATGCCTCACAGAGATGTTTCTGGGAATTGTCCACCAGTGTGGTACTCCTCAAGTAGATCTATTTGCCTCCCCTCTGAACAGACAGCTTCCTCTTTTTTGAGACAGAGTCCCAGGTCCTCTGGTCTGGAAGAGGATGTTTGTTTATGCCTTTCCTCCCCATCCCCTCATTGCAAAGTCCTATTCAAAATACAATAGGATGCTCCCAAAGTCTTGCTGATGACTCCCTTTTGGCCCAGACAGAATTGGTTCCCCCTGTCTGCATTTAGCCAAGGGCAGTCATCACAAGTTACCTCACAGGGTGGACCTTCTCACACAAGACAAGGGATAGCTCATCCGTTCTCACCTGTCCACTCTTCAGCTGACACTGTTGATGATAGGATTTTGATTCCATACAGACACCTTTTTTTTCTGAGGACGTGGTTAGGGTCCTGCAGGAGACCAGGAAGCCCACAACAAGGAAATCTTGCTTATCCAACTGGAAAAGTTTTTCTGTTTGGTGTCATTCTTGTAACCTGGATTCACTTTCCCTGCATGTTTCTTTGGTTCTGTCTTATTTGTGTGAATTACTCAATGCTGGGTTGGCTTATTCCTCTGTTAAGACTCACTTAGCTGTTTCTACTTGTCTGCCTTTATTTCCCCTTTTAATTTCCAGATTTGAGGCCAAGCAGTTTCTTAAAGGTGTCCTTCATACTAGACCTCCCAGAAAGCCTGCTCCTCCTCCCTGGGATCTTAATTTTGTTTTTGAGGAGTTGACCCAGGCTCTTTTTGAGCCTGCAGCTACAGCTTCCTTGCAGCATTGTTTTTGGAAGACTGTTCTTTTGTTGGCCCTAACCTCTGCTAGATGGGTGTCTGAGCTTCAAGCCCTTATGGTTTCTATAAGAACAGGGTGTCCCTTCGTACAAATCCTTCTTTTATGCCCAAGGTGGTGAATGAGTTGTCCCTTAATCAGTCTATTCATTTGCCCACTTTTGTTCCTTCTTCACAATCTGCTAGTGAGAAGGTGCTGTACACTTCAGATGTACATAAGCAGCTCAGATTTTATTTGATTAAGACAAAGGCTTTTCGTAACTCTGGTCGGCTTTTTGTTTCTTTTCATCCTTGGTCTTGAGGATTGGCTGTTTCCAAGCAAACTGTTTGTTTCTTCTTGGATATCTAAAGCCATTTCTTTTTGTTATTATTTTCAGGGCACAAGCCCTTCTGTTAAGGCTCATTCTATTAGGGCTGTGGTGCCTTGTGGTTATTTTTTCAAGGGTTTGGATACTAACTCTATTCATGAGACAGCTACCCGGACATCTGTGCATACATTTACCAAGCACTACAAGTTAGATGTGATATCCAGAGCTAGAGCTGGTTTTGCTAGGGCCATTCTTCATGGGTACATAGACAGCTGTGCTGGTTCTTCCTCTTCCTCCCAATCTTCATGAGCTTTTGCACTCTCTCTATTGTAAGGAGTACTGCAACAGTGAAATGGAAGGACATAGTACAGCTGTGTAAGAACTTACCGTAATGGTTGATGCCCTTCTCTTCACTGTTGCAGTATTCATTCCCTCCCTCCTCCCCCTGGTCCTTTTCTCCTCAAGATGCACTTGTTACCTGTCTCCTCCTTGCACTGGCATTCCTGTGGGGGCTCTCAGTTCTGAGGATGGTACATCTGGGCATCACCTTTATGACCTATGCTATACGCAGGGAGTATGTGTGACATACGGCATACCTTAGGCAGCCTAAAGGCTTTGGAATATTGGCCGGATGTCTGGCTACCGCTGGCAGGGGAATCCCTATTGTAAGGAATACTGCAACAGTGAAGAGAAGGACATCTATGATTATGGTAAGTTCTTGCACAACTGTGTTTTCTTTTATCGTGGAAATGTTTAGACTATTGAGGAGCTGATGCATGGGGCTTATCAGCTTTAGCTCAAAACGCTGGGACATAGTTCATCAGTTTGGTCATTGTTTGTACTTTTATTCTGTATAGTATGGTTGTTAGAGTTTATTGCTTTCAGAGGCTGGATTGTGCCAGTTCCATTTCTAACACTGGTATTATTTAGTGAAACTTTGTTTATATTTTCAGTCATAGTTTTAGTGTTGAAGTTGTTTAACACTATATTTGTTAGTGAGTATTGTTTAAGTAAATTCTTTTTTTTTTAACAGTTGTTTTTGAGCTATATTGATTTACATTATTTGAGTGATAGTTTGATGAAGTAATAAAGTTTAAATTCAATACACAATCAAGTTTAACTATACAAGTCAAGTAGTAAAAAGAACAGAGATGGATAGAACAACCAAAGCTGCAAGCAATATTAGATGTAAGTGGACCTTGTGATATTTAATAGTCAACCTGTTCTTATATTCAGCATAATCGGCCTCATGTCACAGTGCTGTTGTCAGTAGTGGCAACTTGCTGAGACAATATGCATTACAAGCTAATAAGCAGTACATTCTGTAGTCTCGCCACATATATTATCTGATTTTTGCTTGTAGCCTGAATATGGTTGGATCTGTCGAAGACTGGTTCACCAAAGCTCATTTGATTGTGTTTCTGTGGTTGAACATAAATTTCTGGATTCTTCTTTTTTTCGGCAAGTGGGGTTTGCCTCTTTCTGTTTTGTCACAGACTCCAAAGTTTCTAAAATTTTGGTTAGTATTTTTAAAAAGTTCAGAAGTTGCACCTGGTTGACTGGTCTTGAACCACTGGTGTTCCACAATGTGTTTTTTGGTGGATGCAACTTGCATCTTACTAAGGAGTTGTGTTATTGAGGGGGTGGTCTTTGTCTGTCCAAGAGAATTTGTGAGCTAAAGGTTTATTACCTCCTGCTTGCATTTCAGAATGATTCATGCTATCCAAACCTTATTGTTCAGCTTGGATCAAAAGGCAGATTCTGACTATATTCATTTCATGCCTCAGATTTAACTATTTCTCTTTGACCTAACTACATGTTCCCTACCACTTTTTCCACTTGTACTGTTCTGCATAAGTTACATAAGTCTGTTTCTGTACTTCCCTCTCTTTGTATTTTACTGTTGATACAACATGCTTGACCTTTTTCTGTAGCAATCATCCTACAACTCTAAGCTAGCTATCATTTTGTTACTCTGTTTTATCAGATACTGAACACTTGCACAATATCCAGCACTTCTGATCTGTATCTAAACAAGCATACAAAAAAGCTTTACTAGAGCTAGAAAGATAGCCATTGTCTGTTTTTATGTTTAGTGTTACTTTAATCTATTGTAGCCGTTTAGGTTATTGTAGTAGTTACTTATACCTAAACTGTTACCTCTGTACTTTCCTAGCCAGCCTGATGCCACCTTATAGTATTAGATCGCTCACTATGTTTCATTCTTGCATACTAATATACGCTGATTATATACTGCTTATTTCGTCTGCATGTTACATATTTTGTTTGAATGACTAACAGTTTGTAGTCCACACTATCCATTATGTTCCAGAAATATTTAACAGATGGCAGTCTGCATTTTATCATCACTGCATGTTATTTACATATGTTTTTGTAATTTAGTTACTCTATGCTGTGATGCTGATGTTTTTGTTCATTGGGATATTCCTGGCCAGCAGTTAGTAACTGGTTATTCAAATGGACTGATAGTGACAGTTTCATTTCTGCCAGTAAACAGAATGTTTCTTACTAATATTTTCATTTATAATCATTCTAGCTTTTCCTTTCACATTACATTTTGATGCTGATATAGATATAAAACTCTTCAGGGTATTTCTTGGTTTCTCTATGTGCTATTTTATGCAAAACATATCCAATCTCTGAGTCCCTGTGAAGTTTTAAATGTGAAGTCATAATTCATCTCATCTTAGGTATGGACTGAACAGCACACATTACTTGCATAAAAACAGAATCTCGCTGGGTTTGTAATCACCTGCTTACATAGAGGGGATCTTATGTAGCACACTTGTATCCTTCTGTTTATAAACTGTTTTTCTAACTTTATGATAGTTATACAGTTTGCTTGCTGCTTTAGTACTTTTACTACCAGGAAACTTCTGTTTATTTCATAATCTTTATTGCCACTTTCCTATTTCTTGTTACTTTCTCACTCCATAGCATGTAGTGCTTCACTTTGAGTAGGACAACCTGTTGCCTGGATAAGCCTTTCTTTCATGTCCGTTCTTTATCCTCCATTCTGTCTGATTTCTCATACTTTTATTGATGTGTTTTGCTTTGTCATTCTCCTCTTAGTCTTTAGGAATGGATTATATCATAGAAAGCTTCTAGACATGGAAAAAAGTCATCTACATGTTCTTATTAAAGTTCACTCTGCTTCATGTTTAATAGTTTATTCTAATTTTCTCAGTGACTGCACTGTTCATTTCCATACTCCGTGGTCTCATACGAGATGCTAACCTCATCCTTCGAGGAAGCCACTAGCTGTGACACTTGTCCTTTGGTTCATGGGGTTTTCCCTCATATAAGAATAGACTGTCTATTGACCATTGAACTTTTCCCAAGTCATAATACTGAACGTCCCTTGCATCCTCTGAAAAAGACCCATAGGCTTGTGAGATGTATATGGTTGATGAAACACAGTATATACATTGTGCAGTGCTTTAATAATCAGTGGTTTCCATTATTTTTTCTGCATCTGATGTTCGGCTCACTGGTTGGTAGATGACACTTAGTTTTCTTTTCTTGTGCTTGGGTTCACTGCTTGGCAACAGCCACCAGATTATCTGCCTTTCAGCTTAGGTGTACTGTTCAGTAGCTGATCTGAGTTTCTGTACTTCTGAAGTGTGTCTTATGGCTCTAGTTAACTGTAATTTCCTTTCACTGTTATTACACTTACTGTTACAGTTACTGCTGATTCCTGCACCACTTTGGCTAGTTTCACTAGTCCGTTTCTGTCATTTGTTTCCCAACCACTGAGATGAAGCTCGTTACTAAGGAGATGTAACTGATTCCACAGTGGTAGATGGTTAGTCCTAAAGAATTGTCACACGGTGTATTTTTTTTGTTAATATTAATGAGTTGACTCCTGTCTTTATTTAAACAGTCAATAAAGCATGTTTGCTCAAAGGCCTTAAGTGGTTACCTTGCTGCATATTGTATTAACCTCATGAAGAAAAAACAGTTTAAAATAAATTTTATAAATATGTTATGAATCTCATTCTTCAAAAATCCACGGAAACTGGTAGAAAAAAGAAGAATATCTTTAGCTTTAATTATCAGTCTTAAGTATTTTTTTTTTCTTCAGGAACATGCCTTATGGCTCCTGTACCTGTATCCATTTGGCCCCTTCTGTCATTGTAGAGGAGCCTGACATCCTGGTCTAGGCAAAGTGTTCTATGGCCTATTTGTTTCTGCCAGGCTAGCCCTGTCATTTGTTTCCCAATGGATAAAGCCAAAGGTATGCAGCAGACTGGCTTGGTGTCCTGCACAGCAGCCTTCCCCACTCTGGTGGAGTGTTCTCTTCAATGGCTTCCAGAGCAGTAAAGCATGCTGCTGCCCATAGGGAGTATGCTTCTACATCCCTCAGTCCCACAGCTTATGTGCACGTGCACTATGGCAGTGCAAGCTGTACAGACTTGTGTTCCATGGATGTAGCATCCAGTGCTCCTGCTAGGTGCCACCCAAATGGGGAACAAGAACTACACCCCCCCATGTATCCTCTGTTTATCTCCACAGATGAGTGAAATAGGAATTTCTGTCAGTGACAATTTGGAACACTGTATCATCTGTCAGAGTTTGTGTCCTGTTTATACAAGGCTAGTGTACCCCATTTATTATTTCTTCTTCCTTGAGAAAGTGCAAAAATAGTACATCTTTCAGTTTTTTCAACAAGGGCCTACAATGGTGCCATTGAAGGTGTAAGGGCTATTTCTTCATTTCAGTACTTTGGCATCAACACCTTTTGAAAGAAACCAATAAAAAGAAGTCACTTTATCAATGCAAAAAAAAAATGCCTTTAAACAGGGATAGTCAGATGCCAGACAGAGAGACCTATATTTTATCCTTGTCTGGACTGGACACAACTGAACTTCCAAAACTGAACATCTTCATAAGAATTGTAGAGCTGGGGTTCTTGCTTCATTTGTTATCTGTACATTAACAAATAATTGGAAACTACAGCTTGAATTCTTAGATATCTTCTAATTATTCTGATTAGAGAGCTGTGAAACCATGTTTTGGTGCAAACATTTTTCTCACCACAGAATATATGAAATGTCAACATTTCTGGTAACATTTCCAATGAACTTTGCAATGTAGGGTACACTTTTTTGCAATACTTCAACTGCAGAATGACTAATTTTAGAACAGAATAAATCATATTTATTTATTTATTTACATTTGTTGACTGGGAATGTCCGACTGGACGCAGGTCCATTTTCAGTGGAGGCCCGGGGAGAAAATCTCCACAAATTAAAATATTACAGACATAGTTACAGATGAAGAATCCTAGCAATTAAAATATTACATAGTTGCATATAAAATGTATGGCCTAGTTTTAAATTGAATGTTAAGAGTTCATAACTTATTTAGTTATGAATCTGTGTCTGAGTATGTACAGGTATATATGTATTATATTGTTAAACCTTTGGAGAGATGACATAATCATGACTATAATGCTCTTATAGAGAAATGCATTATGTAAGATGGAGTGAAAAAGCAGATTAATCAAATGTAGTCCTTATAAAACAAACAAACCTTTGTGTATATACTCCAAAAATATTTTTCAGTGCTTACATTTCAATTAAATATGGGACACTTCATAAAATGTATTAATGTACTGTCCTATATCATCTATGATAGTTAAAAGATAATTTATTACAAGCAAATAGATTCAGTACTGCATGGAGCTTAACATTGTTTCTAATTTACCTCTTATGAAGTCATACTTGCCCTTGGAAGGAAAGAAAACAAGGTCAGCACATACTCCTCAAGCATTTCTGCTGACTTGTTTAAACATGTATTTTCTGAACAATATCTTAATGCATTATTTGCTTATCAGGTTTCTGAATGTACTGTACCAATGAGCAAAAAGACTAACAGTTCATATTTCTTCATCTGGAATAGACTCCTAAAATTAATTAATATAGAAATAATATATATCTATATGCGTATATGTCTGTATTGTGATGTTTCATGCTACTCCCTGTACTTTACTTATAGTATTTTCAAAGTAATAAAAATGGACTTTCAAGCAGGAAATGAAGATCAAATATTTCAATACATAACACAGTTTTTTTCCAGTTATAAGCACATTTTCTTGCTCACAATAAGTAGACCTTGTGTTTTGAACCCATATTTTTAAACTTTACACAACAAAGGTATTGTTGTTGATTCAGTTCTATGCATATCTTCCCAGATATTTATTGAGGTCCTAGGGTTTCCATCAGGAAGTGCTAAAAATGCATTATTACTTCCTCTGAAGTGCAATATAGAAAATTGATTGGTTCGCTGATTATAACATGTGAGACATGGACGCCAAGAAATTCACCTTTTGCCAGAAAGATATTTTCTTCCTCATGTACTAATGTATTGATTCAGTTCATATACTTTCCTGTCTTAAGATTTAAGATTGTGTAATTAAGGTAATTTAACAATCTACAAAGAGAGGTTCATATTGTGTTTAATAGAGATTTTGTTCTTTTTTATTATTCAAGAATTACCCTTCTGGTTATCAAGGTTATGTACATATTTTTGACAGTACTCACTCACACTCTAAATGTATATATGTATGTATAATATATGTGTATGTGTGTGTCTATGTGTATGTATGGTTCCCCTTCATATGATCGAATTTCTCTAAACTCGAAAGTCATAAACTCAAAACCAGAATCTCGAATTTAGAGAAACTCGAACATATGAAAGGGACAAAAAACCCCACCTTTCAAATGTTTTCGCAGGGGGGCTGCTTAAATATACCTACTCCGAGATCGCACTATAGTGAAGGAAAGGGAAATCTCCCATTCCGCGCTATACGAGTAAGTGCAAAACGGAAGATTTTTCATTCCTCCGCTATAGTGCGGTCATGGAACATTCACATTTAAACTGCTAGGGTACAGGGGACCTGGCCCCCTGCAATAAGGTATGTTATATTTTCATTTTTTAAACCTAAGGCTCCCATTTACAATTTCGAGTGAATGGAAGTTCGAGATTCTGGTCTCATGATTATGAATTTCGAGCTTCCATCCATTCGATCTTGTGAAGGGGAACCATATGTATACATGGGGTCTATATTAGAACATCGAAGTTTCAAAACTTTGAATGTACTAATATCGAACTCTATTCAGCGAAAGCTGAAAATATTGAAGCAACAGAAAACAGAATTTTTTCCTAGGGAAAGAATTTGGTTGCCCGTTTCTGCTGGTTTGGTATTTTTAGCTCTGTGGTGGAAAGTTACGGGTCAGGTTCAGGTAAGTGTACGATTGAGTGCGAGTTAGGGTAGTTAGGGTTGGGGTGCAGGTTAGGTATGTGTGCGATTGTGTGGATGTGAGGGTTAGGGCAGGTTAGGTGAGTTAGGGTTAGGGCACGGGTTAGGTATGTGTGCGATTGTGTGGACGTGAGGGTTAGGGCGGGTTAGGTGAGTTAGGGTTAGGGCGCGGGTCAGGTAAGTGTGTGATTGTGTGGACGTGAGGGTTAGGGCGGGGTAGGTGTGTTAGGGTTAGGGTGCAGGTGAGGTAAGTGTGTGATAGTGATGGACCTTAGGGTTAGGGTTTGGGTTAAGGTAAGTGGATAGTTAGTGATTTGTGTATAGTTTAGTGTAGGGTTAGGTGTAAGATTTTAGGTATGTTTGTGGATTGCTGTTTGTTTAGTGTGCTTGTGTTGTGTATGTGTTTTGGAACAGTGAATTTTTTTCCCTAGGAAAGAAGTCACTGTTCTGTATGTTCGATGTTTCAGCTTTCGCTGAATAGGGTTCGATATTAGAACATTCGAAGTTTTGAAACTTCGATGTTCTAATATAGACCTGTATGCATGTATGTGTGTGTGTCTGTATATAAACACAATTTGCACATATACAATTTTTGTATATACAAGCTATGTGCATGCATATATGTACCGGTTCACCTGTTTCTGAAAAATTAACATTGAACCCTATGAGTCAAAAATACTAAAAACACAAAATATCTATATAACATTTGTCGTCATAAATTGTAGTAGCAATTCTACAATCGCATCACAGAGGAAATGTCCCTGAAAAGCACTCTGCAAACTCGCACAATATGACACATTGCTGTGAAACTTACTGTGATGATACATTTTTGAACTAAAGCCACTTGTTTCCAATGCATCAAGGACCTTTAACTATGCCTCTCTTTATATATTTATATATCTATCTATATCTATCTATATATATATATATATATATATATATATATATATATATATATATATATATATATATAGACAGATAGCTATAGATACACACATGCGTACACACACACACACACACACACACACACACACACACACACACACACACATTATATATATATATATATATATATATATATATATATATATATATATATATATAAAATATGTGTGTGTGTGTTAGTTGCAGATTGCATTAGAAAAAGTTTACAGTTACCCCAAAGAACTATGCCTTTGGGGAACACAGGCTTGAAGAACTAAAGAATTATAAACAACATGGGTTATATGTTATATATAGTACCTAATGCCACATATGTTAGCCAGCCCTGGTTTCTTGCAGAGAATATTTCAATATCAGGAGCAAACTGGGGCTGAGGAAATGGGTGTCAGCAGGTAGGTAACCCCAGATGTTATGATTTGCTGCTACAGTGATCTCTTTTTGAAGATCTGCTGTTATGGTGAGTACTTTACACAGTGCTGTACTGCACCCCACTACTGAAGTTAGCAAATAAGTTAGTATTTAATACTTATTTGTTGCAGCATCACTCAGGCTAGAGTAGTGTGACTGGTCAGTAACTTGACACTGATTACTGACTGCACTACTGTAGTCAGGCTGTTAGCTTATTTTCTGTTTGAGGCACCATACATATCCTTAAATTTAAAGTTATGTACTTATAAATTGGATCAGTATACTTACAGCATCTGTGTTTATATATTTATTTATAGTCTGGATAGCCAACCGCATAAGGCAGGAATCAAATGGAAAGGACAGTTTGAGAACTGATCATTGGAAAATCATTTTAGTGGTCACAGCTTGATGAAACACCAAAATAGCCTGTGCTCCAATGGCACAGGTTGACCTCTCCCCACTAACTTATGTGTATATCAAGTCCATAAATGTCACAGCAGTAGGGTAGAGAGAAACTCACCAAAGCAGTGCACAACATTCAGTTGACAAGGTGCTTTGGATATACCATGATCTAGTAAGTGGTTTCTGGTAGTAATCCTTTATGGAACACAAGACATTTGGTTACGTATATGTGGAATGCTTGTTAATTGAGAAAAGGTTGCTCACGCCCTTCATCAATCCCATTTCACAACGATAGCCAAAAGATATTATTTCTCTTGTTTTCAGTTCTGTTTTCCATGACAATTATGTGTGTACTCTTTAAATCTATCTGTAGGGCACTTGTGTATCCCCTCTGAGCTGTTTCATTTTAAGTTAAGTGTAGCAGCTGTCAGTACTCGTAATACTATGTTGTGGGATGTATTGTGTAAAAGAGGTGCCATAATTGTTTACTGTTAGGTGGAAGTAGATCACATGGGGATGCCGTGTTCCTTGACTGTTTCATTGCGTGAGCTTCTAGTCTCTGCTAAGTAGTGACTCTTGCAGTTCTCAACACATGAAAAGTGTTTGTGGATGCTGATTGTTGTGTCCTTCTTCGAGCCAGCCATTTCTTTTGTACCTTGTCTGTTCCTGAACCCATGTCATGCATGAGTGAATCAAGTCACCACCATTAGAAGCCAAACCATACAGCAGTTTCTTTATCTATATAATTTAATAGTGCAACAGAAATCCCTACATATATAACTTGTATACAGTCATATTGAGCAGATCCCATAAAACATTACCTATGTTTCTTGACTAAATTTTCCTATATGTCCCCTCCCCACTGAATATGTATCTGACCTTTGCAATCCCACTAATAAGTTAAGACCATTTCCCATCTATTTGAATTTTGCCTAGCTGAAATCTAACTGTCTTGTTACAGTACCATTTCACTGTCCTTTGCCAGTGATAACAGACCCATACAGTAATCAGATTACTGGGGAAATACACTGCTGGGATGGTAGTGCTGTTCCTCTTTATAACCTCCAATTCTAGAATTACCCAGTTCCAAATTCCTCACATGAGTTGCTTTTGAGAAAAGCACCTTGAAAGCAATTGAGGATGACACAGCTGTTTTTGTCAATGCAACTGAGATACCTTACTTTCCCAAGAGTTGGACTGGTGTATTTGGTCATATTGTCTGTTTGATCCCTGTCGTGATTTTGACTTTAACGTGTTTCCTCGGGCACTTTTCCACCCCCCACTTTCTCTGTCTCTTTTAGAAGCATTTGTATGCTTGTTTTACAGGTAGTGATACAAAAAATGCTACAGGACTTCTTGTCTATATTTGGGCACTGGGTGTATCTGGTTTTCTGTGGCTTTGCTTTCCTTTCTCATGTATAGTATATACTGAACTGAGTAGTCCTGGGTGACTGTTTTACTCTGTTCAGCTGATCATGACTATGACATCTAAGCTAATGTTCTTGGAAAGGGCTCCCAAGTTTGAAACCTTGCTTCATTGTTTTAGTATTGATATTGTTAATCTTGCATACTTTTTAATTTCCTATCTTGCTGTTGCTACGCTATCCTTCCCTTCTCCAGCAGTGCTCCCTAAAGCTCCCTAAAGCTTTTAACATTCCTTTTGTTTCCTACTTCTACCATTTCTGTATTCAAATGAGCTTGTGTCATACTTCCAGATTGACAGTTTGACTGTGATTAAGACCATAAACTGCAACCGAGCTTCATTGTGTGTAGTACTGGCTTTGGTTTCCTCAGACTCCATTCTGCTTTCTGTTGCAGTAAGTTATGTAACCAAACAGTAGTTCAGGGACACCCCTGAGAAGAGGCACTTGTGCCTAATGGTCTTACAAAAGTTAACAAGTAAAGAAAATAAAATAAATCTAGAGTTGGAATGTGATGCTAGTCTTAATACTGTAATAATCAAATCCATTAATCTAGTTCTGGTTGATATTACTTAAGATGGTCTCCCATATTGAATATTGCGCATGTGGAATATACTGTGAAGAGGTTCCATTCACAATGACACCACTAGTTAGGTTTGTAGACTGTTTCCACCCACGTAAGGTTTTATGCAGCCTAGCAGTAGGGACTTTGAAAAGTTCCAGTCCTGGTAGTTTCAGCACACCTCCATTTGTGTGCCTTAGAAGTAAGATCACATTGCAAACCATGGTGTATCATCAAAATCATGGAGAGTTCTCAGAGTACAATCCTAGCAATGATGGTTAGCTGTTTCTAAATCTTGGATACTAGACTATATTGTATGACAAAGCCCAAGACCTTTCCTTTGGGATATGGTGTCATTACTACATAGCAACCATAATATGAAACAAGTGTTACCTTAGATGGTAAAGCTTAATATGAAACGGTTTCTGTTTTTCACCTTGAAATTTAAAGTAATGCTAAAGAAATAAGAACATATAAGGTATAATAATCAAAATAAGTTTCTTGCATCTGAGTGGTAGTAAAGAGTTCCATGGTCAAAAACTGAATCTTTTAAAACCAAGGAGATAATGCTTTTGTAAAATTTTGTTTTCAGTGGCCATTTTGATAGCAAAATAATATGCTTTACAATGGCAAGTTTAACAGTTAAAAAGTGTACATTCAATCTGTATTAACATTAATAGAATATTATCTTTTTTCCCAGGAGAGTTCATTATTGGTCGTGTCATAAAGGCTATGAATAATAATTGGCATCCTGATTGTTTTTGCTGTGAAATCTGCGATGTAGTGCTGGCTGATTTGGGTTTTGTGAAGAATGCTGGAAGGTAAGGAACGATTGACCCATCACAGTAGGTTCCTGCTTTGGCCCATTTAGAAATGCTGGTATATCTGATATTGGACAACCCACATTTCATTTCATTAATTGCAGTCCGTCCTTTCTTCCTGTGGAGTTGACTTTCAGCTCAGCATTCTACATTTGTTCACAAAGCAGCTCATTTTCACTGCCTTTTCATTTGGGAACATCAACAAAGGAGGAACTTGGTAATGACAACAAAGAATGAACTTGTTGATTTTAATAGCTATTGAAACTTGTGGATCTGTCATTGTTTATAGATGGTGCCGCCTCATCCCATTACTTATGCTTCTCGATACTACAGTTCTCATTTGTGCATCTTTTCTACACACGACTTTCCATTAGTCTGTGCCCTCTCCTCTAAAGCTAAATCTCTGCTTTTAGTGATTCCACTTGGCTAAATGCCTCTTTGGTGGGACAAAAAGCTATTCTTTATTATATTGCCATTAATTAATTAATTCATTCATTAACTGATTACTTATCTCATGTCAGTTAGCTCTGACAATTACAGCTATGAAGTGTTAGCGACTTTCTTCCTGTGGTTCAGGATTTGATTCTCTCCATTTGTCTGTGTAGGACTTTGAGCAAGTCACTTAGTCTGTGCTTCTGGACTGAGTCTGCAAAGGTCCATGGGAATCAGTTAACAAATCGAAATAAATAAAAACTAAAAGAAAAATCTAGCCAAGCTAGATTTTCCACTGTGTGATTCATTAAAACCTCTTTTTTTAGAGGTAACATGGGATATATGCAAATGAGCCCTTAAGGACACCAGGTGTTCCAGCTGTATGTCGATTCTGAATGCCCATGACTTATTTCTTATTAAGTCAATTAATGGACAAATTCAGGCCAATAAAGCCAAACTCCACTAGCTGTGGACATGTATGTTTCGCACTTCTTATGGCCTCATCAGCACAGCATAAATGGAGTGCTTGGCTAACCTTTGGAAACACAGGGTTGTTGTACCCAACTGATGTCCATAACCATTAGGGCATCTGCAAAATATCCCAGCTAACAAACTAAAACAATGAGTAACAACGTCACACAGACAAATACATATTTTTTCCAATTTTTCTTCTCACTTCCTTCATATTGTTACCTGCTTTGTTTAATCTTATATTAAAGCTTAATCGATTATCAGTGATTACCACATTAAAACCTTTAAAGTAGTTCTAGGTTTAAGCTGTGTCATCTGATCCGATGTCTTTTCCATCCAGCTTAAACCTGTAAGTTATCAGATCTGATGTTATATCCTTTATCAGCCTTGCCAAAAGACTTCAGATCTAGAGCTCTTCCTTTTCTACCCATAATCCCGTGTTTACCCTATCTACCTCAAATCTCATTTGCTGCCTTATAGACTGCAGTGCAATGGTGAGCTCCATCCATTTGTGTTTTTAGCAACAGAATGTCAGTTCTTCCATTTTGCTTCCTTCTTTTAACCTTTGTGGGTTTTAGGGTGCAGTTTTGGAGTTAATTTAGCTTTCTCGGTTACATTTTAGTCTGTGTGAGCTTCTTGGATGTCAGGCTCTGTGGTGTTTCCACATTTTTCTTCTGAGCATAAAAAATTAGTATTGCCATTTAGTGTGCTGCTCCATTTAGGGTAGTAGGTAGATGGGTAGGTAGGTTGTTAGGTTTAGGTGTTTAGTGTGCTTTTTCTTCCCTTTGATTATTGTTTGGCCTTGACTGTTTTCTTCAAATTTTCATTACTGATAAGGAGAAAGGTTTTAAAAAATGTATGGTATGTGGACACAAATTGCTTTTTCAAGTATGTGGACCCAAATTGCTTTTTTAAGATTTGCACAATCTGTGTCTGCTGCTTCAGCATGGTGAACCTTGATGCCGAATGCAGTGTGTGCTGGCTTTGGTACCCGGGAGATGAATGAGCACCATTGAAGAAGTCTGACAAGAGTGAAAGGAGTCAGAGTAAGGACAGCTCTAAGGACCAGAAGACCCAGAATAAAGACCAAGGGGACCACAAACTAGTGGCTCCTGCTTCCTTTGATCACCCTGATCTGATGATCCACAGACCTTTGACTCCTTCGGATTCTTCATTACTAAGTTTGGCTCTGTTATCTTGGAACTGATCCCCTATGTTGCTGTCTTCAGTAAAGTTTGTGGCCCCAAATATGAGTGTCCTCAGTACTTTTTGCCTAAGGAGATGGGTAATTTAGGCAGAATCCACTCTCCCTTTTCCCTGGTTACTCCGAGGGAGCTTTCACCTGAACCTTCACCTTCTCCACCTCAGATCCATGCCTCTCTGGTACAAATCTGATTATTGGACACACATTTGTTTGCTCTGGGACAGTCTGTACTTGCAGGCCTCCAAGTCACCCTACATACAGGACCCCCTGCTTCTTCCACCCCCCCCCGATTCTCTAGTTCAGGAAGGTCATGGGAAGAGTTGCTGCAAGAAGATGCACCTAGATTCCATAGAGGAATCTCTTGCTGAGGATACTGACCTCGAGGAAGGAAAGTGTTCCCCTGCAAAGATGCTGCCTTTGTCAATATTATAGAACTTCTTCATCGGTGCAGGGGTTGGACTGTTGAAGTCCCCTCTCTGGAGGAGTCAGTCTTTTTGTATGACTTTGGTGCAGGCCCGTCAATGTCCTGGGTGGTTCCCACACCCACAGACACTCTTATCAACCTGATGTACTGGAGAGCATGGAAGGAATCCGATATGGTTGAACCCAGTCCCAAAAATGGTAAAATCTTGGCTCCCTCAAAGGACTGGCCACATTGGAGTAAAGGACCTGCAGTTGATGTCATCATGGTGGTGGTAGCCATCCAAGAAGAATGCTTCAGTGGAGAGTTCCTCAGTCCATCCCCAAAACAGGGGTTCTTGGGTGTTGGACCATTTCCTCAGTCCATCCCCTAAACAGGGATTCTTGGGCATTGGACCATTTAGGAAAGCACACCTATACTTCAGCAACTTAGCTCATTTAGCAAGACTTCAGCAGGACATAGTGTTAGAAGTGTCAAAGCTAGTTAAGACACAGCAGGCCCAAGATATGCCAAAGACTCTTGAGGTGCAGTTGTCCACTATGTAGTTGATCACTAATGTGTCTGTCTGTTTTCCAGTACAGCTGATGGCAGGTCTTGCCCAGCAGGTAGGCCTGGATGCAGTTATGAATTTTTTGGTGAATGCTTTAAGGTGTTCTTTGACACTGTCCCTTTTGATAGATTCTCTCTGTTTTGGCCCAAATGTCAAGGACATGTTAACTAGGAATGAGCAGGAAGGAAAGACACTGTCATCAGAGTGCACTTTGCCATCCCCCAGCAGTTCTTCTCCATGAACCAGAAGGGAGGAAAGCATTTCTTTTCACACAATTCAAAGCAGTCTTTTCAGGACACTCCTAGTGAGGGTGACACTCATGATGGGGAGATGCAGCCAGAATGAACACCACCCACATGGCAGGGGCAGTCTGCAGAACCAGGGCTTCTACGTAGTTCATTCTGGGATGCTCTTTCAGTGCACCTGAAGGGATACCTTGTTGTCCTACTCAGGACAGTCAGGGGTTGTTTGGCTGTCAACCTAAAAGCTTGGGAGGCCATCAACTTGGATATGTGGGTGCTGAGAGTCGTATCCAGAGGTCATACAAGTCCATCTTTATTTCTGCAGAGAGAAAATGCAAAATCGCTCCCAAGCATTCCACCTCATCAGGGAAGACTCTCATCAGTTGAGATTCAGAAGCTGCTGACAAATTGAGTCATCCAAGAAGTTCCACCAGACTAATGGGAATCTGGGGTCTATTCCAGATTCATTTTGGTACCAGAGAAGAACAAGGACCTGAGACCAGTTTTGGATCTGAGCAAACTGAACCGTAATTTCAAGCAGATCAAGCTCCTGATGGTCATGTTGCTGCTGAGGAAGGATGACTGGATATGCTTAATAGATTTCAAAGATGCCTACTATCATATAAAGATTGCAAGGCACTCCAGGAGATTTCTGCTCTTTTGGTTGGGAGCCGATCATTATCAGTTCGAGTGCTGTCCTTTGGTCTCACCACAGCCCCCCTGAGTCTTCACCAAAAGCATGGCAGTTGTGGCAGCTTTGCTCAGGCTGCAGGGGTTTCAGGTCTACTCATACTTGGATGATTGTCTGCTCACTGCCTCCATGAAGGTGTCATTGATCTAAGCTCAGAACTCCTTACTCCACTTGTATCTGTCCTTAGGAAATCACAGAGAACTATGAGAAATCCAATGTACAGCCTGTTCAAGTGCTGGAATAGACAGGCTGACATTTGGATGCAATTTCTCAAACAGCAAAACTTCCAGTTCCCAGGGTGAACTGTCATTGAACAGAGGCAACTCATTTTTCTTATTCATAAGCATCCAGCTTCAATGGTAATGATGTTCTTGGGTCAAATAGAAGTATCAATGTTCCTGATACTGCATATGAGGTACCATATGGAGGATACTGCAGTGGACATTAACTCATTGGTTGTAAGTAACGCATGCCATGAACTTTCCTAGTGTCATGACAGACATTTGTTGGGCTCAGATCAAATTGTGGTTGGAGTCTTCCCTTGTCACTGCTATGCGACCTTTCATTCTTCCCCAACCTTAGGCCTTGGTTGCTATGGATGCCTCCCTTCTGGGATGGAGGTGCAGTTTGAATAGAAGACGGTTCAGGGAATGTAGTCATCTTTTAAGGCCAATTTTTACATCAGTGTCTTGAAGATGAGAGCAGTCATCCCAGTGTTGCAGGTCTTTCAGGACCTTCTTCCCAAGGGTGTGATCTCTGTTCAAATGGGCAATGTCTATGGTCTGGTCTTTGAATAGACAGGGGAAAACTTAGTCTTATTCTGTTTGTCAGGAAGCCACAAGAGTGTAGCAGTGGGTGATCTCCTCTCCCCATTTTCTGATAGCAGTTTGCACCCTACAGAGTCCAGTATCCTGGTGAACAGTTTAAGCTGGAACATTCTTATTTCTCATGAGTGGTCCTTGAGTGTAGAAGTAGCAGCTCAGATTTTCTGATGCTTGGGCACCCGTTGCTGCAATCTTTTTGCCACCCCATCCATCAAAAATGGCAGCAGTTTTTACAACCTGGTTCTTCCTTTGGGACACTCTCACAGAGGGATGCTGTTCTGTATGCTTGGCCCCTGGGACTTCTGTACATATATCCATCTACTTTTTTCATAATAAAATTTTATCAGAAAGCAGCCTATTGCAGTGACCATGATTCTCATTGTCTGGTTCCATTTTCTGTGGCCTCACCTTTGACACCCTCCATGGGGCCTCGACCCCATCCTGGGGTTGGCGTTCTCATCTGGTGAGGATTGCCCTGCCCAACCTTAATACCTTCAAATTGACTGCATAGTTTTTCCAGTTCCCATGATGGTCAGGGATCCCAAACTCTCTGACAGAGGAGTTAATATTTTATCCTCTTCCCAGAAACCCTTTAAGTGGAAGATATACACTAGCAAATGAAGATGTCTTGCAATTTAGGCTTCATCATAAGATTTAGATTCCTTTTCAGCTTCTCTTGATGCTTTTCTGGATTTCTTGCTAAGCCTTTTCAATCTGGGTTGAGCTATTCCATTATCAAGGTTCAGCAGGTGCTATTTTGAATTTTCACAGTGGCAGAGACTGCATCCCAGTAGAGGCTCTGAATATTTGTTAGGCTTTCATACTTTTATCCCCCATTTGGAATCCCATCCCTCCTTGGGATTTGCCTTTCATGCTCTGTGTTAACTGGCCCTTCTTTTGAGCCTTCAGCCACTATTCCTTTAAAATTACTCCCTGGAAGACCATTTTCTTGGTTGCTATTACTTCAGCTTAGCAGGTTGCAGAGCTGCAGGATATCTGATTTTTCAAAAGGATAGTGTTACTTTTAGGACTGACTCCCTCCTTTTTGCTTCAGAGTTCACTTTGAATAAGCTTATTTACTTACCTGTGTTTTTTTTTTTCAAACTTCAGTAATAAGGGTGAATGTTTGCAACATTGTCTGAATATTTATACACAACTTAGATTCTATTTGGAAAGAACTAAAGCCTTCAGAAAATTGGAACGACTCTTTGTCTCTTTTTCCAAAACCAGGTTGGGCAGGCCAATGTCAAAAACAAACCTATCCAACTGGCTGTCTGCATTTCTTTTTTGAGCAGAAATTTGAAATGAAAGCTCTTGTTAGTCTTCTAAAGGTAATTCTACCACAGCAGTGGCTATATCTAGGGATATTTTTCTCCAGAGCTTCTATTGACTACATTTGTGCTGCTGCAGCTGCTTGGGCTAGTACTCGTACATTTGTATCCCTTTAGAAATTGGATGTGCAGTCGAGGTCCAGGCCCTCTTGGTTCCACCATTCTGCAGAATGTTCTCTCATTGGGCCTCACTGGGATGATACATGGCTGGGGACTCTGTCCCACAGGTTAAAGCTGGACAAAAAAGCATCTGATACTAAAGTTCTGTCAATATCATAATGGTAGATGTGTGTTGCCTATTTCTATCTGGTTCAACCATCCATTCCTCCTACTCCCCTCCTGTTGGGTTGTACTGACCATAGCATCGGATGACCAAGCTATTGCAATCTTTCCTCCTTCAGGCCCTATGTTAAGATCCTGGTGTGTTTCTCACATGTTTCTGTTAATGTAAGAGGCGAGTCAATCTGAGGTAGATGGGGAAGTAAGGGATTATGGGTATAGGAGGCAGAGCTGTACGATTGAAGTCTTTTGGAAAGGCTGGCATTAGATCAGAGTTGGATCTGAAAAACCACAGGTTGAACCAGATCTGTCATTATGGAAAGTACATAATTTTCACCCCCCAAGCACTATGTGCTAATTTCTTCATTTTCTCTACTTGTATTTTGCCTTTATGGTTGCTCACTCTTACTGGTTCCTCTTTTCTGGTAATTTTCTAGTAGAGGCATGTATGTGTCAGTGTATAACAGAGTACAACGGAAATGTGTACTTTTGTCTAGGAGTAACTGTGACATGCATTTCTTCATAGTCAGAATGCCCCCTGATCCTCCTGTGGGCAGCAAATGTTTGTTTTGCAGCATCTGCATCTCTGTGGCTGTTCGTTTGTCATACATGTTCTTCATTAGATCACTGTTGCAGTGTTCTTAACAACTGGGACTTTCCCCACAAAGATCTCAACAGTCTGGTCAGCCATCTGAAGCTCAGGATCCTTCCCCCACAAGACATTTATATATACTTTAGACATGCAACAGAATGCTAATGTAAGAGGTGTATATATCAGTGGCATTTTCAGAGCTTTCTTCTACATGTATCTATGCAGACATCCATCAACATTGCGAATAGTTTCTGTTCTCTTCTGTTGGTTACAGTCTTTGAAGCTCTGGCAGATACATATGCTACCAGTGATTCTTTTTTCCTATGTTATATAATTTGTAATTTTTTCTTTCTTATGTCTGTGTTAAAAAAGGAATATGCAGCTGCGGTAGACAAGTACTTTATTGAAACTATCATGCTAGCTTTGTATTTTGTATTGTGGTAAAACGCTCTTTAAGTTCTATCAGGTTTTTCAGGGTTTTGCTCCTAAAACTCTTGGATATTACCTTAGGACCCTTGACTTTTACTGGAAAACAAGAGGCTATAATTGCTGGAGCATGTGGTTATGTTATCCATTTCTCCATCTTTGGAGTTTGATTCTCCAGCTAAACAGAAGTAAATGGATAAAATACTAAAAGAAGTGAATGACTTGGGACAGACCCTCCACTTCTTGTTCTCTGTCAGACATGGGCAAATCCAGTGAATCACTTTTGTAACACCCAGACTGTCAGCATATTCTGGGCCCTCTAGTATTGCCCTCCTAGATGTTATGACCTAGGATAAAAGCCTTTCCCTTGCTACCCACAGTCCTTCTGACTCTTCTCCTGTCTGCTGTCTTAAGATGAGTTCCCTTGAACAGAGAGTTGTAATGACTGCAGGTGGATGGGGTGTTCACTAAGTTCTCATCAGATAAAGAGAATCAAGTTTTCAGAATTGTGATCCATCCTTCAACACCCAAACCTCTGGTGGATTTCCCACATAAATGACAGCAGAAGAAAAAACAGATTTCCCCTCCTTCTACTGTTAGACACATTTTCTCTGAGAAACCCCTTCCTCAAACCAATCAAGAAGACTGATTTGCTTTGGCTCAAGGACTGTTAAAGGCTGTTCAATCCTTACAGCCATAAAAAACTACTTTTCCCATTCTCATGAAGAGGATCAGTCTGAGGAAGAGGGCTTTTACTTCAGATGAACAGAGTCACTCTAAAGAAGAGGGTGTGGCATATGTTTCTTGGATCCCTTCTCCTTCTGATTATGTCAGATATGGAAGATTCACTCCTCTGACTTTCCTAATGAGCAAGTTTATTTTGGTGGGAGACTATATAAAGGCAGAAGATTTTTCTTTTAAAGTGTGAAGGGAAGGGAAGGGAATGGAGAGTCAGTGCAGTATCAGTGGCAAAACGTATAGCACAGCTGCCTCTGGTTTAGATGTCTGGGGGTTCTATTCCCATACCAGGTAGATGAATTGCTGACACTGCAGTTCAGCATAAGGGGGTGTTGTGCTCCTGAGTGTGTTGTCCTTCGGATGAGAGTTTAAACTAAGGTCCCTTCTGCTGGAGTTGGTGGTTGCTCAGGTTGGGGTAAAAGATCTTGTGGCACCTGACCAAACTGCAGAAGTATGCGAACCAAAAACTCCACAATAAAACCACTGGTATGTTGATGCTGTAAAAAATGCTGGTAGTCCACAAGGTACAGCAAACAAGTTAATGAGAAAAGAAAGCTGGTAAGCACTTTTGTCCTTAGCAAAAGAACTTCATCAGACCTATGGAAGAGAGTAGGGGAAGATCCTTGGTGCCCTGGCAACATTTCCCATAGTAGTATAAATAACACTTTGGGTCTCCCCTGAAATGAGACTACAAGCCTAGTGGCACTAACCTGGCCAACAAAGGATGGATAAATAAACATCTGACACACAAAAGCGATATTTTGACCTTTGTCAGTATGGATGTTCCTAAACCTTTGGCTATTTTCCCAGTGCTTAGACCATTAGATGATTCCATTTTAGCAGTTTCTCTAACTCCAGATTCCCAGTCTTTAGCTCCTAAAAGATCAGATTTTTAGAGTACAGGATTCACACAATTATCTTCATAAAACACTATTGCTGACCTTGCTATTATCTCTTTGGACTTGGAGAGAAGGTAGTCAAATTAATTATTGCTCCTAATTAACTTCCTAATGATAAGTAGAGCAGATTCCTTGACAGGTTCAGAAAAAAAAGTTTATACATCTACAACTTTGTCATTTAGGGCTATTAATAGTCAGAAACATGTGACAAAATTCCCTTTAGCTAGGTTAGACAGCAGGCCAGAATATTTCTAAAATTCCTAACCTAAACTTGAGATAAAAACTTGAAGAAATGATTTTAGATTAGGTGATGCCTGTGGGTGCAGCTGTTGATTTGGGACAATTGCTTCTATCAGGAGGGTTAAACTTTATTATATGTACATAGTTTAGTGTGTTTCTTTTTGAGTTAATAGTGATTTTGGGGTATTTTTTGGTGTTTTTATTTGTTTGGGGGTTTTCATTAAAAAAATATCTTGTAAAAATGACATAGGTTCAAATGGAGTTAACAAGAAACACCTGTATAAAGTAAAAATAAAAGGACCAACCTGCCAAACATTCATGGGTGCATATAAGACAAAATCTGGTAATAGACTTTTAAAAAAGCTGACCTATATAATAGGTGGGAATAATAACGTCTTATCATAATGGCAACACTATACATATTATTTTGGAATGTGAATGGCCTCATAGGTATAGACAAAAAGGTGAGAGTATTGAATTATATTAAGAAATGTTAAGTGCAAATAGCAAGGCTACAGGAGACTCATTTGGAAAGATGTGAAATATATAAAGAATTTTAGGATGGATATTCAGCAAAATATCAGGGACAAAGGAAAAGGGGAGTACTTGTACTAATTGTTAGAAGCATACCTCTCAACCTCTTAGCACTAAAAATCTGGACAAAGGCTTAAATAATGGGGGACAAATGGCCAAAAATAGGTACAGATTTTAAAATTGCTGTTATAAACTTAGAAAGTTGCTAGAATGACAGAGTTTGTGTTGACATGCATTTTCTGAAAGATATAAAGTATGAAACTCATATATATATATATATATATATATATATATATATATATATATATATATATATATAACTATTTAGTGACTTTAATCCTCAGCAATTTGCCAGAAAACCACAAATTTTATGAAGAACAGACCAAAAATAAGAGGCAGAAATCTGGACATTCTGCAAAAATTTGGACAGTTGAGTGGTATAGTTAGAGGAGTTCCAATAGTGATAGAAGTGGAAAAAATATAATAGTGGTACATTTGTGATAGTAAGGGGCAACTGGCAAGGAAGGAGGATTACACTGACATGTATTTATATTCCACCTAAAACTGTTATTATGGAATTTAAGCAATTTCTGGGAGAACTAATCCACTTTTAGCAGGGAATATTACCTATAGGTGGGGACTGGATCTTGATTTATAACAGTGAGGCTGTATCTGAGTGACCTAGAATGGAAATGCAACAAAAAAGGGTACATTTTTGAAGAAATTTATGAAAATATTTGGTATGGAAGATGTGAATTCAGTAGTAGGAATGCAGAGAACATTTATAGGTTCATAGGTAAGTACTAGGCTATCTGCCCAAGGGCATTTATAAGCCTAGCCAGAATGTGCTGGCTTTCGCCACCCCCTTAGATTAGTTCCCTATGCCTCTGTCCAACAGAGCCATTAGTTCCCTGAGCCACTGTCCAGCAGAGCCAGTGCAGTGATTCCCGGGGTAAATTATCTGTTTCCCATCCACCCGTCAAGGTTTCTCTTGAAGAGTGTTAGTGAGGGGCTCTGCCTGATGTATATTGGAATCCTGTTCCAAAGCATGGGGAGTCTCTGGGAAAGGAATCTATCCCTCCAGCATGTCCTATTTTATGTACAGATCAAGCATATTTTCATCAACTACAGGACAAGTTGTGGACAGTAATTACTAAATAGTTGAAGGATTTTGTCTGGGAGGGGAGGATGGCAAGGGTTAAGTGGGATAAGTTGAACCTTCCAATAGAGCAAGGTGTTTTAAGATTACCTGCTATGAAGGCATATTTTAGAGCTACACAGTTAAGACTGGTATACATAACAGAAGCAAAAAGCTACATTTCAAAATGGAAAGGGATGATGAAGCAGGGGAAAATTCAAGAAATAAGGAGAGAGTGAAATTTTGGATGCAGATCCTACATAATATTATATTCATAAAGTTGCAGAAAGTATTTTAAGAACTAAGCCAACTCAAGAATGGAGAAAGAAGATTTTGCTGGTAGAGATGACTGCAATTAGGAGTACAGAGAATAGGCAAGAAGTGGCTGGAATTTACTGGAGAAAACTAGTGAATGAACCAAGGTAGTGGGAAAAATGACTAGAGAAGAAAAGGTAATGGAATGGGAAGAGGCTTAAGGAGGCATCTGGACTTCAGGCCAGGGACTGCCTCCAATATTAGGGACTGATGTCAAAGTATAGACAAAGAGAAAGGGTAGGAGAATCCTATGTGCAAGACCTGTTCTGGTTGTGTTTTTAGTTGAATTTGGAAAAGAAGCTCTCGATAAAAAGGGATAATTCATAGGGCATATAAAATATTGTACAGTAACTGTAGCAGTTAATCAGAGGTGGTTAGAAAAGATTGGGAAGAGAGACTGGATAAGCATTTCACAGGGAAACAATGGGAGGACATATATTGAATTCCAAATATGCAACATTCTAGATGATTTAGTATTTTTGCTTGGAAGTGTTTGCATAGGTATTTTAATACCCCAAGCAGACCCCCAAACAATTTTCCTCAGGTAGATGTCAAATATTGGAGATGTGATGGGGAAGAAAGAGATAATGAAAGAGTGTCATGAGTTGGCATATTTTAAAAAATTCCATACAGAGTACTCAATCAGAAATATTGGGTGAGCAAATGGTTATGACCAATGAAATGACTCGTGCTGTGACACAGGATCTGAATTGCTTTGACATAGTAAGGCCTTGTTAATTTTAATTCTGGTGGCTGCCAAAAAAGTAATTAGTATAAAATGGAAATCAAAGGTTTAACCTAACTGTATTTGGAGTATTGAGTATTGTACAGAGTTATAAGAATTGGAAGTGGGATCTTTAGAAAAGGGTAGGAGCAAATTGCATTGAAAAATACATGCAGAATAATGTTTTGGAGGAGTGAGGTTTAGGGGAAGGCAGGAATTTATCAATTTATGTAATATTGGACTGATAATTATACAAAATAATATATAATTTTTGTAACTGGGAACACATCAATGTGGTTTCTTTCTTTCATATAAATGTTGTTTGCCTATGTCGTTATGATAATTCAATAAAGGTGTTAAAACAACTTCCAAGAAATGCTTCTTTCTGTCATTCAAGTTTCTAGATGTTGTAAAATGTTGATACAATTCTGCTGATGCAGCATGTAGAGCAGCTGCTACTCTGTCCTCTGTAGGCATGCATGGTTAAGGCTCCATCCTTTACCAGAGGATGTCAAAACTCAGTTCATAGGTTTATAGGGATTACTAGGCTAATGGCTTAAGAGCTTTTATAAGCTGAGCCAGTATAAACTGATTTTACCCAATATGTGGCCCCTAGAGGCAAGAGGATGGCACACATTTGTGCCTATGCCTTAAGTATGTTACAGATTGCCTCTGTCCATAAGAGAGACACTGCACTATCCCATGTGTGAATTTGAAGTTTCCCATCCATTGAGACAAACTGCATAGGAAGTGGGCCAGAGAAGGGCTGTGCTTAACATGAATAAGAAGCCTATTCCAAAAAAGGGGCAATCTCTGAGACACATCTCTCTCTGTCTATCTCTCTCTCTCTCTCTCTCTCTCTCTCCAGCATGTTTGTTTGAGTTGCTGACTAAGGTTTTAGATCCCTAAACCTTGTCAGCAACTCAAAACAAAACATGCTTAAGGGCAGGAATTTTCTCTGGATAAAAATTTGTTTTGGGGTCCCACAGCTGAAGTTTTTAAACTTAAACGTAAGTCCCTATCTCATCAGATGGGTGGCCAACTGGCTCATGGACAGAACCCTCAAAGTCAAAATAGGCACCTCTACCTCCAATAGCAAACCTGTCACTAGCAGAGTTCCCCAGGGATCTGTCCTGGGATCCCTACTGTTTGGCATCTATTTCTCAGAGGTCCAGGCAGAGACAAAAGGCCTGTGGCTGACCAGGTTTGTGGATGACTGTAAGTTGGGTGCTGTCACTGACTTCCCAAATGATGTTAACATACTGCAAGAGGGTCTCACAGTAACTAATGACTGGTGCCAAAGTCATGGCCTCAAGCTAAATGGCAAAAAAATGTATCATCATACCATTTGGCAAAAACTCAACTCCTACCGATTACCACATTAACAGCAGCCCCCTAAGCACACAACCTGTGGTGAGACCTGAGCACTCAGGTTGGTAACCTCACATTCAACCATCATATAGTGGCAGTGGTCAGAAAAGCCTTTTACTTGGCTCATCTCATAAGTAAAGGGATTGTATCTAGAAAAAAGGAGGTTATTACCTCTCTGCACTCGTCCCTCATTAGACTGATAATTGAGTATAATGCCCCATTTGGGATGTATCTCTCCAAGCATCTGCATCAATTGGAAGGGCTACTGAAATACCTCACAGAGAGAATCCATGGCATCCAACACCTGTCCTATGCAGACAGGCTCAATTCACTATCGCTCTCCTCAGTATTGTACAGATTGCCCAGGGGTGATCTGTGTCTCGCCTACAAGGCAATCTCAGACCCTGCCCTACTAGAGATACTCCATATCCATCAAGCACTACCCACTCAAAAGGCCTGAATCCAATATGCAACATCAACAAAACCTTCTGGAGAGAAGTTTGTCTCCCAGAGGCTGCCCCATCTCTGGAATAGACTTCCCATACAAGTCAAACAAAGCACCTCACTGACCCTTTTCAAGCGCAACCTTGATGAGTGGATGGGAAACCACAAATTTGTCCCAGGGGTTCCACCTGTGTCCCCCACTGTCAGTGATGACAACTGCTGACTGAGGTTTCTTTTTGGGGATAAACTCTTGACTAGGCTTGTAAGGGCCCCAGTGCCATTAGCCTAGTAACCTCCTATGATTAAGTGATGCAAAGGGTAAAACACGTTTTTTTTTTCTCCAATACCCAGATACGAGATAAATCATCCTGTAAAACCAGGTCCTTCCTTTAGACAGCTGTCCAAATCTAAACAACATAAATCAGGCAAGGTCAATAGATCTCTTAAGAATAAGCAGAGGGGCTTACAGGGCACTGGCTGTAACAAAGGCCAGCCCTAACTATACATTTCCACCCCCCTTCCCCCTTTGTCTTCTCCATCTCAGACAATTAACCCCTTTGCACAGAATTTCTGGCAAGCTTTCTCTTTGCCTACCATTATGGGAAACAAACACTTCAGATTCTTGAGTATAAAATATCATAAGAAGTTAAAAGCTTCAATAAAATTCCAAGCCAACCCTCTCTGGCATCCATGAAGTTCACAAGCATCAGGAACACCTTATTGTATGCTATTGTTTTAAGCTTTCTTTTATTAAGATTGATAGAAGTGACTCCACATGTATAGAGAAAAAGATTGTAGTCCCCAGGAAAGAAATACAAAAGAAGCTGATTCTAGACCTCTCTAGACTCTATGGCATTTTGAGGGTTCCTCACTTCAAAATGTTCACCTTCCTAAGTCTTATTGCTTCCTCTGTGCTCAAATGCTCTGTTGGTCACTCTGAATTTAAAATATGCTTTTTTACACATTCCTATGCACAAAAGTCTAAGAAAATACTTATGATTCACTGTCTTGAGCTTGGATTATTCGTTTACCTCTTTATCCTTTGGGCTTTCTGTAGCACTAGGGGTATTCACAAAGTGCCTGGCTCTGGTTATAGCCTTTTGCGGGCTCCAGGAAATTCACATCTAGCCTTAACTGGAGGATTGTCTAATTCAAGCAACTTCCATTTGAGGCACTGAAAGATTGAGTTCTGTATTAACCTTATTCAGAATCTGGGATTTCACTCTCAGTCTAAAGAAATATTTTGTAATCCCTTATTACAGAGTGGTGGTCTTAGTTTTCCTAAACAGAAACTAAATTACAGACCGCCTTTCTTCCACTAGACAAAGCAATTGCTTACAAAAGCTATTTTCTGAATTTGACAAAATGGAGGTCTTCCTCTATCCGAGACTTTCCGTGGCTTCACCTGTTTTCATGGTCCCTCAAGCTAGGCTCCATATGAAGAAAATTCAGTGGTATTTCAGTGCAGTGTGGACCCAGCACAGGAACTGTCTCTCTCAACACATTCCAGTTATTCCATGTCTAGGTCAGGACTTACTCTAGTTGGCCAAACAGGTAGGCTTTAGTATGGGAATACTGAACATTGCAACAGATGGCTCAGACTTTTCTTGTAAATAAGCTCCTCATACAACCAAGGCTTGGGGGGTGTATGGAGCTCTTTGTACAGGAAAAGTCACATCAGTATCAAGTTGATTATGACCCTGATCAGTGGTCTCAATGGTTTTAAAGCTCTTCAGCTAATGTGGACACCAGGTGTGCCTATAAATATTAACAGACTCTACTGCACTTATGTGGCGCATAAAGAAACGAGGTGAGTCATTTTCTTATTCCCTTTGTAGTTCAGCCATGGCAGCTTGGGAAGTGTCCACTCAACACAATCTCTTTCTCCAAGCTGTCTACATTTCTCTGCCATCTGAATACTGTGTCAGATTCTCTAAGCAGGTCATGAGTATTTAAGAGAGGTCTTCTTTCAGCTCGTGCATTAGTTTTGAGTTCCTCAGACAAACTTGTTAGCATCAGTTCAAAACAGGCAGCTGAGTGCATTTTCTTCCAGAACTCATTGCAAACAAGCAATGGAAACAGACACCTTCTTGCTAACCTGGAAGAAGTTTCTTTATACCTTTCTACCCTTTCTTGTAATTCCCAAAGTGCTTCAAAAATTAAGATGGGTCAGTCTGAGGATACTGCTGTTGACCGCCTTTTGGCCCAGATGATATTGTTTTTTCTTTTTTGCTCAATAAAATAGCCAGGGGGGTGTCTTTCTGGATTTACTTTTGTACAAGGATCACTGATAAATCCCAATCTATATACCCTAAAACTCACAGTATGAATGATAGGAATTTAATGTCTTTCATGCAACTATTCGCTCTCTGGACATGCTACAAATTTTTAGTGAGGCTACAAAACCTAACACCAGAAAATTGTATTTATCCAAGTTGAAAAGGTGTTCTCTGTGATGTCAAAGTAAACAGCAGGGGTACCTCTGGGTGTTCAGTATCTCTGAGTTGTTTCAATCTGACATGTCCGTTAAGGTACATCTTTCAGCTGTCTGCTTGTTTGTCACTGGATCTTCCTTCATCTCTAATCAGGTCAAATGGTTTCTTTAGGGAGCTCTCCATTTTAGACCTCCGAGGAGAAGAGTTTCTCTCTTTGGGATCTGAACTATGCATCAGAAAAATCTAACTCTTCCTCCTTCTGAGGCATCTTCTAATTCTTTTTTTAAATTCTGACCTGGAAGATTACCTTGTTAGTAACATTAACCTCTGGTAGAAGTGTTTCTTAAATAATGGCGCTTTTGTACATTCCCGTTTTACTGTTTGTTTCATAAGGATACAACAATTCTAATCATGCCTTCTTTCATACCTAAAGCGGTTTCTGAATTCACTCTTAGACTATTCAGCTTCTTGCTTTCTTTCCAAACCCTCAAAATTAATGGAGAAAAGATTATTTGTTCATTAGATGTTCATAGACAGCACAGGTTTTACTTAGAAAAGACAGCTGACCTAAAAGAATCTAACCAATTGCTGGAAAGAGAATAGGTTTTCCAGTAACTAAGTAAACTGTCTCCAAATGGATCTGCAATGCATTTTTCTTTTGTATAAATCATGGCAAACAGATGCTAAGAGTAGTTAAAGCCCAGTCTGCCAGAGCAGTAACTACTTCAGGGGCTGTCATACAGGGGGTAGACGCTAAAATCATTCCTGAAGCAGCCACTTTGTTCTCAGTCCACATCTTCACTAAACATTGCAAATTTGATTTTCCAGTCTAGATCAAGAACTGGATTTGCCAAGGTTATCTTTCCAGCATCCTAAATTCAGGGAGAGTACCCTTCACCCAACCTGATAAAGCTCTGAAAATCATCCCAGATGTTAAGAATACTGCAGTATTGATCCAATGAAGAACATAGTCAAATTATGTAGGTAACTTGCAATAATGGTACCTACTCAGAGCACTGGTAACAGTACCTGTACCATTCTTCCATTCCCTGTAGGGGTATTCATTTGAAGTTTTACCTTTTGGCTAGGATGAAGAGTTCAGTGACTTCTTTCCACACCCTAAAACCTTTTGTACTCTCAAAATTCATTCTGCTATTAATATTTTTATCTTATGCTTCTGGTTCTGACCTTTCCTTAAGAAGTTATGTCAGTGTTCTATTCAAACTCATTGTGTGTCTGGGTAAGAAAGCTCTGAAAATAGCACAAATGTGCATACCTTCTATGCTAGCACACCAGAGCTTGCATGCAGCAAATATACCACTTGTGGAGGAAGAATCCCAGGTTTAAAATGCTGGATAGATGAATGGGACCTTTGTGGGAAAAGTCCCACATCTTAAGAAAACTGCAGTAGTGATATGCCATTATGGAGTGTTACCGACATAGTGTTATGTTCCCCCTTGTATGTTTTTCCAGGTGTACCAAAATAACTGTGGGTTTACCATACAACCACTGATAACCTGGGTAAATTGCTACTGATGGTTTCAGATCCAATGGTGATTTTCATAAAATCTGTACCATTGTGCTATTAGTTTTGACAAAGTCCAATAAATCCATTCCCTCTTCTTTCAATACTCTTGTCAGTCTCAAATTCTTTCTGCAAACCATATCTTCCATGGTAACTAACTGGTGCTGCTGTGCATTTTCTGCTTGCTGAACTAGTTCCTCCATTTTGTTTTGCATTTTAGCTGCTTGCTGCTTAACAGGCATCTTGACACACTGTTGATTATGGAGAAAATATCGTCAACTTCAGACACTAAGAGATGAAAAATATGCCACAAACAAGCATCTTGTAATTTCCTTAAAATTCAGTCAAATCAATTTTTATTATCCATTGAAGATTTGTGAAATAACTGGAGTGAGCAAGAGAGACATGCAGCCTTGTCAAACACTGTGAGACTTTGCCATAGACATTCCTATTTTTGAAGCTATGTTCTAAGGTCTTTAATACAAAGGGGCTCTGCTCAACTACAACTAGATGGATTAAGAAACATGTAACAAGTAAATGGCAAGTTTGTGTTTATTTTAATTGTGCAGAATGTGTTTTTTTTTTACAATGTAGTATCCTCCCATACAACATGGGGAGGATGCCATTGCAGCAGGGGTGTTCCTTTGCAGACATATGCTTGACATTTTACAGCCTTTTCTGTATTAAGATTTTATTTCAGCTGTACCCTTCATGCAATAATCACACTGTCATCTTTTTTGCATAATTGGTACAATGGAGCTTAGTCTGTAATGGTAGCTTTTACTTTTATAATAATGTGATTTTTGTGATTTTAATCTCTTGAGTGATAAATAAGGCATGCTTCCGGAGTAATATGTTTTTGGCATCATACTTTGTAGCAGAAATCACAGTGATGAAGTCTAAACCTCTTCTGCAACATCCACAGAACAGTTTGGAGGGACAGGTATATCTAGCAGAGAATACTGCTGCTCTGGAAAAGACTCCCCATCCACATAAAACAGTTCATCCCTGTCCATGTTCAAGAGCAACTTATATTTATGAATCAAAAACACAATGGGAAACTGCAAATTACCCCGGGATATGCCCCTGCACTACTAATGGTCAGCGGCAGCTCCTTCAAGTTTAAACTCTTGCATGTGTCCCCACAAAATATCTGTGGTATGATCCCAATTTTTCTGCTAGATCATGGGATGGGTAAGGCCAGTCTTTAACAAAATGGGATAGGTTAATTTGAGTACAAAAAAGGAAACTGACTAGGCTTAAAATGACCTGAAAGGGCAGTGAGCCTAGTACTTGTCTATGAGCCTATAACCCATAAAAGTAATGCTTAATGTATACAGACCCTTGTTGTGAAGGATTAAGAGGAGATATCTGTCCAGTTACTTCCACTCACATTGTATTAATGCAAGCACAATACGTTGGTGGAGTTTGCTCTGAACCACTGATGATATGGCAGTGACATAGTGCTCCTATTTTTTTTTTAAGTTGGTTTCTTTTTAATTTAGTTCAAATAAAGAATTATCAATGCAGCCATTTTGAAGCCCAGCACTGGTTAATCTATTTTGTGAAAAGTTATTTTCATACTTGCCACTAGGGTCCTAACTGAGGCAAATTCACTTTTAGTCGTCTTGCTTGAACAGATATTTTTGCTGTGGTAATTGTAGTTTGCCACCACTAAGAAGAATTCATTTAGCCAATCTATATGAAGGCCTATTTTATACATTTTATATAATGTACTGTTGATCACCACCCATTTAACAGTGAGAGTGAATTTACTCATTATCTGTGCTACATAGCCATGAACACAAAGCCCAAAAGGATAAATGTCAAGTGTGAATAAATCCACTTCCGCTAATAGTCATGTGATGATTATTAGTATTATATAACAAACTTAATTTAAAAGATATGGCTTACTGATTTTATATAGAGTAAGTCAGTGATTTTACATAGAGTAAGTCAGTGGTATAGGAAAATGTTTTCAAACTGTGCATAATGTACAAAAAAGACTCAGCAATGTCACTTTTGGCTTGCACTGCATATGTTTGCACTGTTCAAGGCATTGGATAAATACAGTTAATGCCCTTTATACTGTTGTGCTCTATTTGGAACCGTGCTGATTAAAAAAAAAACTTTTAAGGGGTGTATAGGAAAGAAACAAAAGAGGGCAACTTAAAATGTTCAGCAAGTGGAAAATTGTGATTTTTTTATCATGTAATTTTAATGAACTTGCCTCTAATTTGACATGGCATGAAGTTCAGTTCTTTATTATTTATTGGATCTTTTTGCAATTTGATTTTAGTTCACCATCACTTAAAATATTCAATTAAGTCAGTCAAATAACTCACCCAGTTACCTGTTTTTACAAATGTAGCTAATCATTTATTTTATTCTATAGCAGTTTGGTGTTTTTTTTAATTCCCACACACTTAATATATGGCTATAGAGTTGGTGAATGCTCTGGCACGTTATAATTCTATGATAATGTTTCATTGCTGTGTTGCATGTGTGTAACTGGACGACACAAGGATAAACAGGATGTATGCTTTTCAGTTAGGCACATTAACAGTGGCAGCTGTTCTCTTTTATTTTTATTATTTATATTTAACTGTGTAAGTAGATGGGTCTGAAGACCCCTTTCAGGCATGACTCAATCATGAAGGCACAGCAACATAGACAATAAGTTTGGAGAGTTTAGATAATGATATAATTTAATATACAATAAAATAAATTGATAAATGTTTCAAATTAATGGGCATAAACTCAGTGTAAAGTAATAATGGAGCTGATGTCTGTTTTCACCCAATTCAACCTTTGAGTTATCAGATCTGATTGGATCCGACCTCCACAACTTTTTGGAAGTTGTAGATCTAGGGCTCTGACTCCTCCCCTACCCATAATTCCCCCAGGTCTAATTTGGTGCTTCCATTGGAAGGACTTGGTCTATGAGGGCTCTGATCTTCTTTAACAGATACCTGATGTTTGTTTGTGTTACTGCTAATTTTCCTTTTTCTGGGTGCTTTTCCCCATATAGTTTTACAATTTCCGTAAACCTTTTCCTAATTATATAAAAAAAAAAAAGGCAAACCAATAAATAAAAAGAATCTTTTCAGGAGATTTTCTCTTGTCTTCCTATCTGATCACTGAGTTTCTGCGATTTACCTACATTTCATTCCCTTTATTTTAAGGGACTAACAAATGTTTCTCAGCTAGGGAGACTGTACTTGGATGTGATAGTTTTGTACTGTTTATCTGGTAGTGAAGTGCTCAGCCTGCAGGATGAAATTTCCCTCACAGGACCCACACTCTTTATGTATGAAATGTCTGGTTGTAGCACATCTGGACTCAGACTAAGGGCAAGTGTCTCATTTGGCACTAGAGTATTACAGCGATGCAGGACAAATTGGTACTTAACGACAGTCTACCCACTCAAGTGGGTATATTGATTCCTTCTGTTGTTTTAGTGTCTTCTTTCCCAGGCAAGAAGGTCAAGAAATTAAGATTCTGGAAGGAGAAAGAAAATGAAAAATCTAAAGACAGAGAGGAGTTATAGGGAAAATCTAGAAATCACTCTCTGGATCCAGCACCACTTTTGGATCCAATCCTAAAGATTCCAAAGTGTTCTGATCCAGAAACCATTTGGATCCAATCACCAAGTCCTCCTCCTCCATGCTTCACACTGGAGCTGGTCAGTCCTAGGCTACACTACCTATTTCTACAGCAGAGGTGTACCTCCCAGCCACCTTTAGTAGCTTCATCTTTGAGGTCCATCTGTTCCCCAACAAGCCTTACTGAAGTGGAGGTGGGTAGGATGATGTGGAGGTTCCTCTGGATGCAGAATCAACTGGGTGGCCTTCTGGCACTATCCCTTTTGAGTGCACTTGATTCAGTCTCTTCTGCCTCCTCTATTGATGTCTTTTGCCCTCCCCCATGGATTCTGCATCTGAGTTCCTACATCTTGACTGGGGGAAGTCAGCTTTCTTTAGCTTTGGGGATGCTCACCAGATGACTTCCTGTTTGATTCCAAAACCTCCCTGGAAGCCCAAGCATGGCAGGGTCCTAGGAAACAGACATGTAAAGGGAGACATTTGGATTCCTCCTTTAGTCCATCACAGAAGACACCAACTTGAATGATGAAGGGTCTCCATGATCCCCTCTGGAAGACCTCCCCTTTGGTGATATCCTTAAAGTGATGAAACAGTTGGGGGTTGGTCCACAGATATGCCCTCTCCCTAAGAGTCTGTGTTGCTCGAGGCTTCTGGGGCTGGCTGTTCTACCTCTTGGGTGGTATTGCCTGCTGGTGTTCATAGATCTGGTTGGTCAGTGGGAATGGAGGGATTCTGACATAGTAGAGCTGATCCAAAGGAAACCCAACAAGATCTTGTTTACCCCAAAGGACATAGTGCACTGGAGCAAGGGTTCCCGCCAGTTGATGCCATGGTTGCAGCAGCAGCCACTTAGAAGAAGCTCTCAGAAGAGAGCACATCTAGCCACCCCATAACTGGGAATAAATGGCATTGGACAAGTTTTGGAAATGGACATATGCATCAGTGACTTTTGCTCGTGGAGAGCTGAACTATTTTGCCCATATGACATGTTTCTAGAGGGACCTGATCAAGGAACTTACCAAGTCCTTCTCGGGTAACTTACTGGTGGACATCCAGAAAATGGTACAGTCCCAACTGTCAACCTTGCAATCTTTGTGCAATGTGTACATAAATCTGCTTTTTAATGTAGCTGATGGTATGGCTGGAGCAGCAGGACCAGCATAGCCATCCACCAGCACTCCTGGATGCAATTATCTGACTTTTCAGAAGACTTCAAGATTTCCTTCCTTAATGCTGCTTTTGATGTTTTGACAGACTTTTGACCAAAGTTTAAGGAGACTCTTACCAGGAGCGAACAAGATGGTAAACCTTATCTGCCATTGGGATTTGCTTCTCCTCTCTGCAGAGGACCTTTGCCAGGAAGCAGAAGGGAAAAAATATGCAGTTCAGGAAGTCTCAATGTTTTAACAAAGACAGTCCTGCAGACAGACTGTGTTGAGGCACCAGGGGAGTGGGCAGTTTCAATGACTGTCACCATAGATGCAGAAGTGGACTGTAATATCAGGGATTTCATGGTCCATTCACTGAGAAGTCCTGCAAACACTCCTGAAGGGTTGCTCAACTGATGCACTCTGGAGGCAGTCTGGGACACTTACCCTGCATCCTCAAGCCTGACAGGCCATCACACAAGATACAGGGGTACTGGGGATAATCACCAGAGGTTTCACTATTCACCTTCTTTTTTCTCCTCAGAAAAAGAGAAGGATTTGCAACATACCACCTAGTCAGATGGAATCTACAGCAGCAGAAAAAAAGCTGCTAGAAAAAAGAGCCATTTGGCAGGTCCCCCAAGTCTAATTAGGATCTGGATTCTATTCCATTAATTCCAAAGAAAGCAGCTGACCTCAGGTTAGTCTTCGACATAAGCTACCTCAGTTTGTGAATTAGGCAAATGTCTGAATGGTCATGGTTCAATCCATTCTATCTCTCTTGAGAAAGGATGACTGGATGTTCTCTGGAGATCCAGGATGCTTACTGTCATATCAAGATAGTGAGGCAGTCCGGGAGATTTCTCCATTTCTGCCTGGGAGCCAATCATTTCCAGTTAAGGGCCCTGCCTTTTGGTCTCACCACAACCCCCTGAGTGTTTACCAAAAAGCATGGTAGTGGTAGCACCACATCTCAGACTGCTGGGGTTCTGGGTGTTCCCATATTTAGATGATTGGCTCCTTACAGCTCCAACCGGGGATCTACTGGTTCAACAAAAGGACTTCTTGCTCCATCTTCTACAGCAATTAGGGTTTACAGTTGACCAGGAAAATAGTCAGTTGATACGTATGCAACAGACAGAATTCATTAGATGTCACCTGAACAAGATCAGTCAAATTGCCAAACTCTCAGATTCCAGGATATCATCCCTATGCCAGGTAGTTCAGATTCTTCACCACCCTCTCCTCCCACAAAACTTATTCTGCAGCTCCTAGGTTTGATGACATCCGTGATCCCACTATTTTCCCTAGCAAGATATTACATGAGTTATTTAGTGGACCCTGTCATTTCAGTGGTCATTTCAGTGGTCTCTAATGTTGCATTATCCATTACATACTCAAATCCATTGGACACCCATCTGCAGGACTCACATCAGTTGGTGGTTGACCTTCCCAGCAGTTGTGTATGGTTACTTATTTTCTCTACCACCTCCTATGGCTACAATAAACACAGACACTTCCCTCCTGAGGGGTGACATTTTGAAGGCAAGATGGTCCAAGGTTCATGGACCCCCACGGAAGCCAGTCTTCACATCAGTATCTTGGAGATGAGGGAAGTCTTCCTTGCATTGTAAACTGTTGAGGACACCCTACTTGAGAGTGTGATTTCTGTCCAGTTGGGAGTACATGGCAGTATTCTGGTACATCCAACAAGTAAGGAGGGAACCTGCATGTACCCACTTTGCTTGGGAGCCATGAGAGTGTGACAATGGGCAATGTCTTCCTATTGCTTTCTTATAGCAATGCACAATCTGGGGGCTTCCAGTGTTCTAGTGGACAAGCTGAGCAGGTCCATTCTGCTTCATGAATGGTCCCTTAATCACACAGATCTTCAGTCACTTGGACCAGCCTTACTATGATCTTTTTACTTTGTACCTAAACAGCAAGTGCAACTGTTTCTTTATCCTGATCCCTCCACAGGATCAGTCAGTTTAGGGATGCTCTAGTCCACAACTGGCCCTGGGTCTTCTGTGTACACCTTTTGCCCTAGACTCTTGATAATGAAATTTATTCAGAAAGCCAGATTGTACAAGGCCAAGGTAATCCTCATTGCTCCTTTTTGGCACTGCAAGTTTGGTGCCCTTCCTCTGGCCTCCTCTGCTACATCCTATCAGGAAGGCAGGCTCCCATCCAGATATTCTGAGTTATGTATCTGAGAAGTTTCACCAGGATTTAAAGGCCTTGAAGCTAACTACATGGTTCCTCCAATTCCAACAATGGCCAAAGATGCCAGGTTGTGAGCTTTGTGGGGGTTTATATCTTGACAGCTTCACAAAAGCTGAATACTAGAAAGATTCATCTTAGCAAGTGGAAAAGTTTTATTTTCTGTGCATCTTCTATGGTACTATATCCCTTTTCAGCTCCTCTTCTATATGTCCTGGACTTCTTGTCAGATCTCCACCAAAAAGGCTTTATTTGTTCAACAATCAAGGTTCATTTAGTGGTCATTTCCAATTTCATATTGGACATAACTAAACACCCATTGCTTCTCTAAAGATTTTAAAGGCCTTTCTAAAGGGAACTTTTCTGTTGAGGCCTTCCAGTAGGGATCTTGTGCCTCCATAGATTATTGCAACTAAGCTGCAGGCCTTAACTTGGGCTCCTTTTGAACATGTAACCAAGGTGGATCTAAAAGATCTTTGTTGGAAAACCATCTTTTTGGTGACTTTTACTTCTGCAAAGATGATCTCAGAATTGCAAGCATTTTCCTGTGACTCCCATGCATGGTCTTCCTTAAGGGCAGGTGTCTTTCAAAACAAATCCCAGTTTCTTCCCAAAGGTGACATCTGAAGTGAATCTTAACCAGACTATCAATCTGCAAGTATTCTTCCTAAAATTTTCTAATAAAGAGTATACTATTCCTAATAGACATTTGCAGACCACTCAGATTTTATTTACACAGAACTAAAGACATTAGAAAATCTGATCAGCTATATGTTGCTTTCTCTAAAGCCAAAGTTATCATAAGTCACACTGTGAAGGTGGCTTTCTGATTATAGAAGTTTGTTTACGAAAAGCTGGGTCTGTCTTATGAACCTAAAGGCTCATTTTACATGGGCAGTTGCTACCTTTGCTGCTTTTCTAAGCAGAGTTCCGGCTCACGAAGTTTGTGCAGGACCAACTTGGTCTACTCTTCACACATTTGTGTCTTACTGCCAGCTGGACGTACACTCCAGGTCCCCACCATTCTCAGAAAAATCCTTCATTGATTCCACCCAGATGTTTTTGGTAGTTTGGGCTTCTGTCCCAAAGGTTGAATTGGATCAAAATAGACAACACCAGATATGAAAGTTATATACTTGCCATAATGGTAGATGCATGTCTTGTTTTCATCAAGTTCAATATCCTTTCTTTTGTCCCCCCCTCTAAAATGTCACCTGGTACTCCTTTTGGAACAGATTAATGTCATCAAGAACCTTATCCAAGAACCGCCTTAGTTGCCTTTTCTATTTCCTGCCTTTTCTAGGCTAGCCTTTTCAGCTGATTTTTGAATAATTTACTGGTTGTGAACAGGCAAACTTGATCTGAGGAAGTTGTGTGAACAGAAGGTATTATGTGTAGGGGAGGAGTCAGATCCATGGAGCCGCAACTTCCAAAAAGTTGCTGAGGTTAGACTCTATTGGTTTCGATAACCCAAGTTTGAACCAGATAAAAACAAGACATCATGGGTCTAGCATTATGGTAAGTACATGACTTTTATTTATACTTTAGAAATATTAACGAACACATGATTTACATACTAAAAGATTCAGATAATAGAAAAGGATAGCTGTATACTTAGTTTCATTTTACAAGGATGGCTGTTTACTTAGTCTCATCATATATAAATCAAATGAAAGCAATTAGAAGTACAACATTAGCATTATAACTGAAGTACAATTATTCATATTTGGCTACATAAGTACATGCAGGCATACTCAGGATAGCAGAAAAATGCAAAATTTATCTTTTTTCTTATCTCTTCTCTTCAGTTACACAGATAGTACTCGAAGTGTGGGAACTGACATTGCAATTCCCAACACTGCGAAAAATAAACTGATTCAGAAAAAATACTGACTTGCAAAGTTCGCTGTTATACCTTTCAAACATTTTTACAAGGACTCCTGTCCATGAATCTTATTTATACGGACTCTGAGGTGACTGCCCCTTGGAGTAGGGGTAATACACAAATAGTACAAATTCTCCTGTAATTCATATATACATTTTAGTACTTCTGAGGTTCACAGTTATGGTACTTAAAATTTTCAATAGGCACCCTGCACCGATACACCATCCCTTGAACCTTCCCATTGTCTACCTTTCCAATACTGTATTAAAGCATTCGATAGCTTGCTTTATACAGCCAGCTTATGTAGCTTGTTCCATTTATCAACTACCCCCTCAGTGAAAAAGTAGTTCTTGGTATCTAAAGTAAAATTATGTATCAATTTAAAAATTGCATTCCCTTTAACACCCTGCTTTTGATCCTCAGTTTATTTTCCTCAAAATTCTATGTAATAATTTTGTGGAACAAAATCATAAGCTGCCTATTCCAACCTTTCAAGGTAAATGCCTCCAGTTTATTAGTCCGAATGTACTTCTTTAGTTTGAATCAACATAATATTGAAATTTAAATGGATGAGACAAGAAGATTGAAAGTTGAAAAGAACGACTGTTTACAATGTCAGAATTAATAATGAAATAGCTATGCACATGTCACACAGCACTCTGACCTTCTGAATGGAGACCGCGGCACAGTTAGCTAAACCAGCTAATGCATTTGAAGTCATTTAAAAACAAAAATTTACCCTTTTCAACCTTTTTGCAGGGGGAAAGCACCCCCTGCACCCCCAGCCCTTCACACTCCCCGCAAATAATATATTCCAACTCCGAGATTGCACTACAGTGGGGAAAAGGGTAAACTTACTGATTCTGACTGCACAGCAATCTCCATTCATAACAATTAAAACAGTACATTTTTGTGTCTAAATCATTTCCTTAAATGCAGCAGCTGGATTTTTTAACTGCACAGTGATATCCATTCCAAAGGTCGGAGTGCTGTGTGACATGAGCAGTAACAGTTTCATTGTTGTTAATTCCAGAGTTGTAAATGGTCATTCTTTTCAAGTTTCAATCATTGCATCTTGTCTATTAAAATTTCGATATTATATTGATTCAAGTTGCTGAAGTAGATCCATTAGTCCAGTAGTCCTAATCAAATAATAAGTAATTTCTTTATTCCAAAGTGAATATGTCTAGTCTACTAGTCCAGGTAATCATAGTCCAAATAATAGGTAATAATATCAATTATAATAGTTCTGAGAAATGTAATTATGAAAGTAATAATATATGCTACTATAAAGTTATACATCTAATGGTCCAATACAGATTAACTGCTTTTTACTTGAAAAGCAGCAGAATAATAGTCCTATTTCTATGGGATTTTATTAAGTAATGCTGCCTTATCTCTGTAGCTCAGTTGTTTAGCTACAATTCACACTTCTACACTTGATTTCCCCATTTCTGAAAGCTGCAGCCATGTGTATTATTACTGTACAGGCACAAATATTCACCTGCAGGTTATTATAGTGAGATTCGTCAGATCTTATTTCAGTAAGACTGAGCCCATAAGTATAACTTTCACAATATACTAAAGAGGGAACAGTGTTTTTCCCTGGGAGCAGAGACATTGCCCACACTTTGTGTGGGAAGCTGTATCCTTTGCACCCTATATAATCAGCTTTGCCACTGGTGTATCTTGAGTGGGAAGCAGTTTTCTGCATTGCATTGTTGTCAGAATAGTAAGGATTTGTCAGCACATAGCAGCTCAAGAGGACAATGTAACTTGTTAGCCTAATGTTGTGTTACACAAGTTTACACAAAGAAAATTGCATTTTCCATACATTTGCACAAAAGAAAATACAGCTTTCTACCCCTCAGCAAAATATGTTTTCAGTTAGGAAGACCGCTTTTGCTAAGTATTTCAGTGAATCTCACTTTTAACAGTACAAGTACTGGACCCATTACATTTATAACTCTGTCTGAGGTTGCAGACCAAACATATATTTTGTACTCTAATTTGGTTACAGTAGCCTGAATATGTATATCAGTATCTTGTAAGTTTCATTTTATGATGTTGATAAAAGCCAGGGTTTCAAACAGCCTCCTCTATAATCACAGAATGAGTGGTGAGTTCTGGGATGTTTACTTCAGGAAAGAACATTGATTACTTCTGCAGTATGAGTACATGTAAGCAACCATTCACAAATGGAGTTGTTTTTAAATTAATGGTTTTTGTGGTGAAAGGACTTCCTGAGCTGTGCATTTGGATTTTGCTAGTGTTGTGGGTATATGACCTTAACAGAACATTAGGTCTGATTGATTATATGTAGTTATTTATATTTTCATATGGAGTGGAAAGAAATGAAACATTCATCCAGTGATGTTCCTTCTTGTCCGAATGAGGTAGTGCAAACCAAACATAAAATTTATTTGACTGTGACATTATTTCTGATAACTTTATTTTACAAGAATTAAATGTAGTGATGGTTTTCTGCAGAAGTGGTTAATTTCAGCCCCTTTTCCCTTAATAAACTGCAGATCACTCCTAGTAGCCTGGTTACCATTCCTTTCTCATTAAACCACAGAAACAGAAAACACACTGGTTTGAAACAGTTGATAGCATACTGCAGAACATCAAGGGACAAAGCTGTAAGAAAAAACGGTTATTATGGTTATCTGTAAACAAAGCCATACAGCAGACTCTCATTATAATAATGTAAAAAATTATAACAGAGTATAAATGTGAAATGTGGGAGACTTCAAAGATGTATCTTTAACTGAAGGTATAATTCTTTGTAGAAAAGCTGAATTTTACTAGTGGATAGCTTTAGAAAACCCTTAGCCCACAGCTGTGACTGCACAGAAAAAAGGACATTTGCATTTTAACATTTACTTCTACAAGTGAAGTGCTAGCTTCCCTGAATGATACTGTAGTATTGCACCATGAACTAAGCACAAACACTGTTCCAGTAGAATGTCACGATCCACACTTTATTTATTATTCTTGAACACAATTAAAACTCAAAAGTTTAGCGCTTTCATCTACGTACTGTAGACTTCTTCAGAACAATCAGTAAATCCAACAGTAGTTCTTAAATACTCTAAAAAACCGCCAAAATTGTAAAATTAGATCAATTGCCTGAAAGCATCTTAAAGAGACAAATACCCCATTTTAAATGGTCTTTGCATGAACATAAGCTGCATATATTTAAAAAAACTGCATATTCTGAATATTTTGTATGAAATTATTTAACAGTTCATCAATTTCACTTGATATTATAACAGCAAATTTTAATAATTGTGTACTATTTATTAATATTGGTAATGGTAAATATATGTATTTAGTGTATATTGTGTGTTTTAATGATTAATATTCATTAATTGAAATATTGTTTTAATAAGATTTTTTAGAGTATGATAGTAACTCAGTTTATATTGTTGAGAACAATGACTGGGGCTATCTATTCCTATGTTCATGCAAAGACCATTTAAAATGGGGTATTTGTCTCTTTAAGATGCTTTCAGGCAATTGATCTAATTTTACAATTTTGGCGGTTTTTTAGAGTATTTAAGAACTACTGTTGGATTTACTGATTGTTCTGAAGAAGTCTACAGTACGTAGATGAAAGCGCTAAACTTTTGAGTTTTAATTGTGTTCAAGAATAATAAATAAAGTGTGGATCGTGACATTCTACTGGAACAGTGTTTGTGCTTAGTTCATGGTGTTGTCGTGAGTTCCAGTCATTCTGTTGACTGTAGTATTGCACAAAGAATGGAAAGTAATGTATGAATTATCTGAATCCTTCAAAGGAATTCACATTGCAGTATTCTGGAGTGCATCAGTTTTCTACAGGCAGCCTGATGTCATATTTATCACCTTTGCAAAATAATATTGTGTAACTGAACATATTGGTTACCTGCATAGTGCGTTTAAATGAAAACTGCAGCTAGGCTGGTATAATTTGTATATTTTGTGTTTGTATAGGTTATAGTACACAGCTGGCAGTCTGGCCTTCAAAGCTATTGTCAGACAAACCTTGCCAAGTTTCAGACTGTTGTCCTAGACTACAGGAAGGAAGTCTGATGTGATCTGAAGGCAAAGTTTGGGTGCCTAAGCACATCATCAGGTCCAGATTATCTGTATTTTTTGGGTCTATATCACCACATCGAATGGTGATAAGTTCGAACGCCCTTTGTTCGAACCTAAAAGTCTAAAAACCCTAAACAGCGAACTCCCGGAACAACGATTTTTTTCCCAGGGAAAAAATCGCTGGTCCGTGAAAAAAAAATCACAACTTTAAAACAAACTGAAGTGGGGGGCTTTGCCCCCCACACCCACAACGTGGCGGGCTGTGCCCCCCCACACCACCTACTTAAATATACCAACTCCGAGATCGCACTACAGTGGAGGGAATAGCAAAGCCTCAAAGATGGCCCACCAATTTTTTTCCCTGGGAAAAAAAATCGATGTTCCATAACTTCGTGGTTTAGGGCTTTTGGACTGTTCGATTCGAACAAAGGACGTTCAAATTTATCACCATTCAATGTGGTGATATAGACCTGTATTTTTTCTGTGCTTAGACCAAAATACATTGCTCTTGTTCTAGACATCTGGCTATTGCAGGCTATTTAAAAAATGAGCGTTTGATGTATCCACTTGTGTTTGAGCTTGTTTTTTAATTGTGAGTCATTGCATGAACTTCTACTCCATTTGGCTGGGAGGCTTTGATCTGCACACTGCTGCTACTGGATTAGATGTCTGTATCTGAATTTGACCTTGAAATCTGACCCCTTCTCATCTTAGCGTAGCATTTTACTATTTTTGCTTATTTGTTGCTTAATTTGAAACCAATGTAACTGCTTTGGTGACTTTTTGTTTAGAATATCTGTAGTTGTTTCAGTAGTAAGAGTGGAAGAAATTTATATTCTAGGTGTTTGGTTGTTATAGGCTGTTTAAACAGCAAGTGTTTCAATTGGCCATTTGTTTTGAGCTTGTTTTTTTTTTTAATTGCTAATTATTGCTCAGCCTTGAGCTGCTTTCAGCTGTGCAATGCTCCTACTGGATTCGGTTTCTACATCTAAACTTGGGCTTGAAATCAGTTCCCTTACAACTGGGAAGTGCTGTGCACAGTGCAGAGGGTTAAATCATGTATTAGATAATAGTAAGTGGCTGATCTTGATGTGTCAAATCTGTCCACTCCCTGGAACCCTAGCAAACAAAATCCCCCGACACTCCAAACCAGTAGAGCTCTGCATCTGGCTGTACACAGCGAGGACTGCCTTGTACAGGTAGCATAGGCTTTTGCATAGCTGCTATAGATCGCACCTGGAAGTCTCAGTGCTGGTATTTAACTTCGATTGCCCTATAGATTATACCATAAAGACTTGGACTGCACTATAGATTCTACCAGAAAGTCCCCTGTATTGGTTTGTCTTCTGACTTGCTGCATGGCATTAGTGTTCCCTACTGCATATTCTTTGTAGGACCAAGACGTTTTTACTTGATTTAACTACATTGCACTGGCTGTACAAAGCTACTGCTCTTAGGAGCTATTGTATCAGAATATAGCCTAACTCCACTTTTTGTTTTATTAAGCTGCTAACATTATATTGAATTGCCAAGTTTGCACTTGGCTATGCAGCATGCACTTACATTAATGTATTATAGTGTGCAAAGGATAGAAGAATGGAATGCAAACCTGAAGGCACATGAGATGAAACTAAGCACAGATGGTGGCAATGGCAGAAAACTGGGGAAATCAGAAGAAGCTGAAAATAGAGTTAGAAGGGAAGATAATGGAGCAGGTAAACATCTTTAAGGAGGGGTAGTTGAGGAGAAGGGTAGTCTGAATAAAGAGGTCAAAGCTAGAATCAGAGGGTCTGCAGCCAACCGGCATAGAGATCAGGTGTAGTCTATGACAGAAAAATGCCAAAGAAGCTGAAAAGTAAGGTGTACAAGACAGTGGTGCGACCAGTACTACTGTATGGTACAAAAACCTGGGCAGTAAAGGCAGAACAGTTGAAGCTAGAGGTGATGGAAATGAAGTCCCTGAGAAAGGTAGTAGGATGCACACTGCGAAGAAATGAGGACATAAGAACAGAAGCCAAAGTAGCTCCAATTGCAGAAAAGATCAAGGAAAACAGATTACGATGGTATGGGCACGTGTAGAAAAGCAGAAGACAATCTGGTGAGGAAGATTTGGGACAGACAGGAAGAAGGTAAGAGGAAGCGAGGGCATCCAGCAAAGAGGTGGATGGATTGTGTGAAAAAAGATCTGCGACAGTCAGGCATGAGTGTTTAAGAAGGCAGGAATGTGGAATCGAGAGAGGTGGCGACAGTTAACAAGATACCCCATCCCCATATAGAAAAATGGGAAAAAGGGGGCTGATGATGATAGTGATTATAGTGTGTTGTGTAGACTTGGTACTGCATATCACTGTGATATTCTATGTTACCTTTTTAACAGGATATACTTTTTTCATTCAATACACTGTGTGACTCTGCTGTACTGCTTTTACTTAAAGTTATGTATGTATATATGGTTGTTACTGTTTGCCTATGTTAACTACACCACTCTGCTATTTTCTGCTTTTTCATGTTAAGCTGCACTGGTTTGCTATTTTCTGCTTGAAGTGCCATCTGAGCCCTTTCATTTAAATAATAAACCTTGTTACTGTGGTACCTGTTTTCATTGCTGAAACACTGGGCCTACTTGGTTTATCATATTGCATATCTACACTGTTATTGAAGCATCCAAGCCTGATTTTTTATACTGTACTATAACAAACCTTCTTCCTCTTGGAATCTTATCACTCTGCATTTTTGGTAGCTTGGTTTTTGGCCAGGTGTTACTGATAACTTGACTGAGCCTGTATTTGCATAATTGCACACTATTCTGTAACTTGACTGAGCCTGTATTTGCATAATTGCACACTATTCTGTAACTGGTTACTATAATATCTGTTTTACTCTTAATTACTGTATTTAGCACTTACTGTACTCACCTTTTATTGTTTTTATACATATTCCATGTAGTGTACACTCATTTATCCACCTGTAGACTGTGAATATCTAACTATCTTTGCTTGATGTTGTATCTTGGCTACCATGGAACTACGCTATATTCTCAGTTTGTCTGCTGCCAGCCTGCTAGCTCTGGGCAACTTCAGGCAGTGCATAAGTAACTGCCTTATGTACACTGGCAGCCATTTGCTGCTGCTATACACACAGACCATTTATAATAGGCACATGTCTCTCAAACTGGAGGTTGACCACTCTTAAAGGAAGCCAGTGTACACCTTTTTCCCCACTCCAATGCTGCCCAACACTTCATTAAGGCACATGTATGCAGAGGTCCTAAAATAATCCTTATGTAAACCTCCTATGTAATATAAAACCAGATGTAAATCACAGCCATATTTTCTTACCTCTACCTTCACACCTATTTCTGTCAGCTTTGAAACCCTCCCCAAACAAAAGTCACCATAGTGGTGTCCCAAAGCCAATAGGGCATGCCATTTCCCATTACCTTGTCTTTGTCCTAGGTGACTCTGTTATTAAACAGACAAATGTGCCACTCAATACGTTGTTCAAGGACTGACAGTCAGCTGTCAGTTAGTGGATAGGATATGAGATGTTACAAGGGCTGTTAGTTCTCTGTCCCCTAAGTACACCAATGATATGATCATTCTCATATAAGAGGGAACAGTCTTAGATGGTCTACTCTAATGGAGATGATAGACGCTGTTGATCTCTGTATGTGACAGGATCCGAGAAGTTACTAGTCATTAGCAGTGTCTTGCTGTCCCCGTCAGTGCTTCCATAATACAAGCAGAAAGTAATTGATTTCAATAATTTGCTATTTAATTTATATCATTCCAGTAGGATACAATAAGTCTCAGCTTGGCAGAAAATGGTCAACAGTCCTGCCTGCTGTGCCAGGGATGGCCTTCATCTCTACAGAGCTTCCATGTATTGGATACATTTTTTCTGCCCTACTAGTGCCTTCGGTAGGAAAAGATTGTCTTATAGTCTTTCTAACTTAGCAAATTCTGATCAAGCTCCCTTGAATGTGGCACTGCTCACTGCTAGAAGCATTTACAAGAAAAAGTCTGAGATTGAAGCCTTTATGATGCTTGAAACATACACATTTGTGCAATCGCCAAAACTTTTCAGTGCTTTGAACCCCCCCCATCTTTACTTGAATTCAGTGCTTACTATTTGTTCAGACCTTCCAATAATGGTGGACGTATATCATTATTCATCTGTAACCCATTGCCTCATGACAAATCTACCATAAAAAATTAACTTAAAGTCTAGGACATCTTGGTTACAGTACATAAATGAATTTACCATAATACAGTAAATTATAGAACCCCTTCAGTGTCACCTGTTTCCCATAATACTAACCTAAACCAACATGAGGCCCTAACCATTAACCCAAACACAATTATGACTGACTTCAACTAATTATCTATTTGGCAAATATAAAACACATACTCCCTGCATTTTCTAAACATCATAAGCTCCATCTCCTTGGACCTGTTAGTCTATGCCTTTGCTAGTTGCACAAATCTCTTAATTTCATAGGTACTTACTAGGCTCTTGTTCTAACCTTGCCTTGCATTCCTCTGGTAGTTTTTAGCCATTATATTCTGTGTACAAATAACCTAGAGTCAGGCAGACAAGGATATGTTGGGACATTTACAAGTTGGCCCGTCTATGAGGGACAAGGATCCCTCAACCTTATCCTCTTCGGTATTGTATCTATCTACTCCACGTCTAATAGTTAAATTAGACCTTATGGCCATTACATTTTCCTTTAGAGCACAGCCCAGATCTACAACAAATCTCTGTTTCCAGCATAACTCTCAACCTCTTAGAACAAATAATCTGGACAAAGCCTAAAATGATGGGGGGGACAAATGGGGACCGATTTTAAATGTTGCCCTTACAAACTTAGAAAGTTGATAAAATAATAGGGTTTGCATTAGCATGAATTTTCCGAAGGATGTGGAGTCTTAAACTCCAAATGTTTATCATTATATAATGACTTCAATCCTCAGCTGTTTGCCAGAAAGGGACAGATTTTAGGTTGGAACACACCAAAAATATGAGGCAGAAATCTGGACATTCTGTGAAAACCTGAACAGCTGAGAGTTATTTTCAGAGATTCCATAAATCCAACTACCTTGCCCCAGTCAGATGACATGGCTGTCAAGTATTCTGTTTTCCTTGCAGACTCAGTCACTAAGTAGCCAGCTATACCCATGACGTTTACTCTTTTCTAAATTCCTACATAGAAGCATCCGTCTCTGTCTGTCAAAAGTATAATGGCAAATTCAAAAACAGACTCCTGTATTGGAATCCTCTCATAATTTGCACAAAAAAGGATGAAACACTGCTTTAACAACCAAACTTCAGCCTCCTTCCTGTAATGGTAATCTTATAGAAGTATCTAAAGTCCTCAGACTTGAGATCAAATCATGCAAGGCCATATGAGAACTATATATTGAAATCTCTGCTAAAGATAATCGTAAGGCCTTCCTTAATTATGTTATGAATCTCCATAAACATACTCAGTACTGCACTGTGATGCTATCTGATGTCACTACATTTCTGAATCTGAAGACATTGTCAACATATTTATTAACAATTTCAATTCCAACTCACCCTGATATCTCCACTCTGCTTTCCTCTCCACTAAGATCTCAACCATGACACCCCAAAATTACCCCAGAATGGGTGCTGAATTCAGTTTATGCAATCAAAAGTAGTAGTTCCATGGGACACAATAGTATACATGCTGCTGTCTTCTACCTAGTGTTACTTGATCCTCCCATCAGCTCAGTAAGTCTCAACCTCTACACCGGATATGTTCCTGGTGTCAGGAGAATGGCCATAGTGGTGTCCATACACCAGGGGGCACCTGGCATAGACTCCTGGAATTACAGATCCATTAGTCTTTCCAACACTATCAGCAAGGTATTGGACAGAATTATAATAGAGCTAATAAATAATGGCATAGTTAGCCTTCAGTCACTCCACCCCAAATAATTCGACTTTGTGAAGGGTAAATCTTGTCTGCTGAATTTGGTGGATTTCATTGAGAGGGTAGCCGAAGCTCATGGCAATTGGTATTCATTACACACAGCCTTCCCTTGATCTAGGAAAAGCCCATGATGCTTTTTCACACTCTGGCATCATAAATAAGCTCAGCAAAATGAATGTCAGCCCTATTGTAAGCCAGTAGATTGCAAACTGGCCCACAGAAAGAATCCAGATGGTGGAGGGTTAGTGGCATGCTATCCTCGAGGGAGTCATTCACAACTTTGTGCCAAAGTACAGCACCAAATTCAAAATAAGCCCCTGCATTGGAATCCTGTCATAACAAATATAACAAAAGGAAAAAACTTACTGCTTTAACACCCAAACTTAAATCCTCTTTCTCTAATGGTAATTGTAAAAAGTCTCTAAAGACCTCAGACTTGATCAAATCATGCAAGGCCAAGTGCGAACTGTATGTCCTGATGTCCAGGCAAATGTCAAATGTCTCTAGCTGACTAAATTCACTGATGACTGTAAATGTGGTGCTGTCACTAACTCCCATATGGATACATATTGAGTGACTGAAGCGTAGTTGCTTGACGTACACCTCCATGAACAAAAGCAATCACCATGCATGTTCAGTGACCCTACTTCTAGATGAACACAAGTCAGTGGCATAAAAATGTTGGTCCCAAGTCACTACAGTGCAGCCAAGATAGAAGTAAGTAAATTTAAATGCAAGTATAAGTAAATGTATAATAAATACATAGATATGCAAGAAATAAATAATTACAGATGTAATAAATAAGTTATAAATATATAAGGACAGACTTGAGTAATAAATAAAGTAATATAAGAAATGCATACATAAATTAATAAATATGTTAAATAAATAAACACATAAATGAATAGAAATAAATACATAAATAAATATATAACAACGAAATATAAAAGTAAAAAAGAGCTATGATCACGCTATCAAATTGTTCTTTCTGGTGTAATACAAATAAAATCTTACAAACTATGTAGATTTATGTACAGACCTGAACCATGGATTATTTATATTAAAGAATGCTGCTTTACTTCTGTGTCACTGAGGCTGTACAGCTGTCTGCTCTAATCGTGTGCTTCTGTTTCATGCTGCAGTGACTATGGCACAGTCATAGCTGTGCTGCCAGGGTTTGTGCTAATATTACATATGATGCTGACTTCTAGGATCATTGAAAATGTAAAGTGATGCCTTCTGTTCACCAAGGTGTAGGTCAAAGAACTTTACTCTGATCATTCAATAGGGAACGTTCCCTAAGTGATACCCATATAATGGTAGATGGCCTTAGCCATATCAATTCCTGGTATCAGGATGTAAGGACCATGGTCTAAGGCCTAATGCAAAAAAAAAAAAATGCAGAATGGTGCCCTTTGGGAACCAATAAAATCCCTGCACCTATGTCATTGATAACATCCCACTTAAAGCTGACACTGTCATCAGGTCATCGGAGAGAGATTGGGGCATGTTTGTAGATAATGAGTCTTTTACCAAGTGCTGGTAATCACTGACGTTGTATCTTGTAGCTCTGGGGATGTAATAATCCTTCCCTGCTCCTTCCTTATTAGGCCTGTAATAAAATGCAGTATACCCTCTCCATCTGGCTTACACCTATTAAGGCATATAGCTCAAATCAAAATGACCTAAACAGCTTCTAGCAAACATCTGTGGTATGTCCTTAAGATCTCTGAATGACTGGAGGCTACATTACATTTTAAGACTACAAATTCCTGCTCAGTGGCTTCTGCCTGGCTGTTGGGATCATGAATGACTTCATACTTCCTGACGTCCTACATATCTGTGAATCTGATACTAATTCTAACATTCAGTCAAGGGAGCTAAATCTGTATGTAGGATTAACAAAACTTGCTGGTGGGACAGATAGCTCTCCCAAAAGATCTCATACTTATGGAATAAATTCCCAGTCAATGTCAAGCAAATCAGCTCCCATGCCCTCTTTAAAACAAACCTTGACAAGTGGATGGGGAGACGCAAATTTACCACTGATTTGTCTCCAGGGGCCCTAATAGACAGAGTAAGCAAATGATGCCTACTCAGCTGCAAAGCTTCATATGAGCTATTCGATTGCCTGCCTGGTGTAAACCTATGAACCTGTGAGGATGTGATGGTGTGATGCCGTATCCACAGCAGCAATAGCTAAGGAGTCTGTGATCAGAAGACATGCCTGGTTGAGGTCTTTGTGTGATGAGAAGCCAATTAGCTTCTGACAGAATCTGATAGTGTTATTACCTTTTAGGGGGGAGAGGGTTATGAATTTGCAGATTTGATTGGATGGAATCTGAAGGGTAATTAGGTTCTTTTTGGAGGCTGCTGAGGTTAATGAATACCATATTGTCATTGTGCTTGCAGGACATCTTTTCCGATAGCCAATCTATCTTGAGGAGAGAGTGAGGAAGTAGTTTATTTTACTGGCCCAGGACAGAGTTTTGAAGGTTTTTGTTTTTTTGTCATGGCTGTCTTGTGTTGGAAGTGTAGTTAGCTATTGAGTCATATCCCAAGGTACTGGAAGCAGTCATTTTGAATGGTGTATTGTTATGGCGGAGTTGCTAATTGTTTGGTGAGAAACAATGTTCTAATTGGTTTTGAGCACCATTGTTTTGATGGTGTGTAGGAGGTACATGTTTTATAGCAGCTGGAAAAGTGGTTTAGCTTATTCTGTATCCTGTTTTGATTGCAGAGGGGAGTGGCAGATCTGTATATTAATGTGTCATCCAGTGTACACAGTAATTGCCAAGTGTGGTATTTGTAACGCAAATGGGGGAGGGGATTAGAAAGCACCATACAGAACTTCTTTGAATGTTGTATTGCTAGAGAATAATGTACCCATTTTGATGTAAAGGGCCTGTGGGATAGGAAGCCTTGAATCCAACCAGTGACTTTGAGTATTATTCTAGCTGCTGTCAGTCAGTAAAAGTAGAGTATGATTTCTGGGTCAAAGGCATTAGTCAGATTGATGAAAATGCTACATGTAAGTTATCTGTGTTTACACTGGTAAGGATGAGATCTGTAGGTACATATGGCTGCCATTGTGTTATGTCCATATTGGTTGCTGCACAATTGCAAGTTTGTAAGTAAGATAGCAGCTGGAAGAAAAGTAATTTTTTTAAAGATTTTACCTAGGACTTGGAGTACTGAGATTGGTCTGAAGTCTTAATGTGATGAGGGTTTAGATATCTGAGGTATAGGGGTCACGGAAGTTTGCCTCAATATTTATGGTAGCATATTTTTACAAAGAAATTAAATTGCAGTATGTTCTAAGGGTTCCAAGAGGTGCTCTCTATAGAAGTAGAGAAACCCACGCAATAGTCTGTCTAGGCCTTGAGGTCCACTGCTTGGCAGTGAGTTTAGTAATTTTGGCATGCTTTTCATTTTGAGGGCAAAAAGATAAGGGTGTGTAGAGATATGAGATTCAGTGGTACTGGGGTCAAGAGTTTGCATAAATTGTGGAGAAACTGGTAAATTCTTTTAAGAAGTCTAAAGTGGTGAGGTTTCCAAATTCTGTGTAAGTGGAACCATATGAGGTAGAGTTTGAGTTGAAGGAGCATTCTGTGTTATTATTAACTAAATAAATGATTATTAATTATTACTTGTGGATTATACTAATTTCTCCTGCTCTGCAACTGATACCAAGATAATTGCAGTATAAGAACATATAAAGATATTGGAATGGAAGAAGGTTCAACACACTCTTTTTCATGAACATTTATGTTTTAATGCACCTTAATTGTTTCCACAGAAATGTATTACAAAGCAGCAAACAAAAGTGTGGTTTTTTTTCTTATGAATCGCAAAAACAAAGATGCCTAGTTCTGCTGTTGCTGCTTTTAATTCCTGAAATGAATTTAGGAAACAGAAATGCACTTGGTGGACATTTACGGAGATAATTGTGTGGTGCTCATTGTGAACATACAAACACACAGAATTCTGTCTGCAAAGCCTCATTCAGTCAACTTCATCTCTGTTACATGAATGGATCCCCAGTTCAAACTATGGGCAGCTTCTCTCACCTCTTACCTTATCTCTTTGTCAGTTGTAGCCTGTGCTGAAGCTGCCCCCTGCCTAAAACGATGATTTCTTCCACCTGTACATTTGATCTACTTGTCTAGTTTTAACTATGTAGCTGTTTGTGATGCTTGCACTGAACCTGGAGATGCCCTGTTGTGAATGCTTCTCACAGGGTACCTGAACCTTTCTCTGTTGATACCTGACTGCTTTCTTTTTGTGTTTCATTGTGGCATGGTATTTGATCAATTTTGTCAAGGGCAGGATACCTTCCCTTGCATCTGTCTGATGTGCTCCTGATATCCTCTAGGTACTCACTGCCTGCTTTGAGGCGTACATTTCCTGAAAATACTACTCTTACGCTATTCACCATTTTCTTCTCCACCACTCCTTTAATTAAAACATATTTCATGAAGGTGTGTTACCAGAATACCAGAGATGAGTAGTCAGAACCACCATTGGGATGAGATGGAAACTGCAGTCTAACCAATTCGTGGACCACACATTCCCTGGTGTTAGATATTTTACTGTTTGGCAGTTGTGCATGAGTTTGATACCAGTGTGCACTTTATCACATCTAGAAAACCTAAAAAATAATTTGAATACATGTTTTTACATAAAATGTATTTTAACTCACTTTTACAAAAAAAGTTACTGCTTTCAAGGATTTACCAGAGGTTTCACCCCCCCCACCCCAGAAATAGTTATTTATCTACAGATGTGTACACTGTTGTTCACTGATACAATAATGTGACAAGAACATTTATCATTAACATTATTGCCTTCATTGAAGTTACTGTGTTCACTATAGCATTTCTTAAGCTAATAACACATTTTATTAGGCATAAAACATGCACATATAAAACGGTGCAAAATTAAAATCCATTTACTATTTTCTGTTTGCCATCTTTCTCTAGTGCTTCAACTTTACTGTAAAGGTAACTTTTTTCATTAGCCATTCATGGAGTATTTCCTTGTATTGCCAAAGTGGGTCAGTTTTGTTAAGGAATATTTTCACTTGCTAAAGAATTTAGATCTTAATTGCATGCTTACTAAAATGTGCATAAACAGAAGATTGCTGGTAGTCTGTATTTATAAACTGCAGTGTAAACTCTTGTAGCGAATAAGCAAGTAATCATTATATCAACATTTGACAATGTCTTAAGACCCCTCAATACAGTTGCAGCTTTCTTTCTTATGTAAAAAAATATTAGGTGACTATTTCTTTTCTGGAGACAGACATGTCAGAAATTATCATAAAATACCACAACAGATAGTTAGTTATGCTCTCATATTGCAAGGTTATCCTTAAATCAGTTGCAATTAGTGCTCTGTTTTCTCTTATTTCAGATATACTATTACATAGTTGTTGCATTCAGTGTGACTTATTATATGTTTGCTTTACTGAGGTTACATGCAATTAATGCATAATTACAGAATCTGTACTGATTAAACAGTCAGCATTAACAAAGTAAAGTAGCTTTTTACAGATCCCTTAACCAAGACTGAGTCACAGCTGTGATATGAATTGGTGACTACAGACTGGACATGTGTCACATCCCATTGGGCTTCAGTACTGCATTAACATCAGACTGCCATTACAGGACAGGCTTTGTCCTCCTAGAAATAAGCCCCATGTATTACTAGTGAACTTAAACAAGCCTTTGCTTCATGCCAAAGAAGCCTGGATATGGTATAAAGGGACTTTGTAGCAATATGACTAGGACCATTTCTGCTGACAAAGAACACAGTGTAGTAATAATAATAATAACAATAATAATAATAATAGTAATAATAAAACAAAAACAGACTTCTGAAAGCAGGGTCAAGAGTCCTTGCTCAGTAGCCCTAGGGGATTCTGGAAGGAGGTAAATTATCTGGCAGGAAGGTCCACACACTTCAAGCTGCTGTTCTAATGTTAGTGATATATCAGTTAATGAACTAAAACAGCAAGATAACTTATTTACAAAATACTTTACAGCTCATTTCAGTGACACTTGGCAACTTGCTAGTCGGGCTGTCATAGTTACAGAAGAGTGTTTTCAAATTCAGTACCAATTTCCACTTCTGTGATGTATGATTTTCTGAAGTAATTCATGACTGTGTAGTATTAACAGGTATAAGCTTACAAGATCTCATGGCCTGTACCCCAAATTTCTTTGTGAATGTAACACCTTTATTGTTATCCCAATAAGGCATATCATCAAATCCTCTATATTTTATGGCGCCATTCTAGAGCTGATGAGAATTTCAGACCTTATACCCATTCCAAAACATAGCTCTGATTCACTCAACCAAACAAAATCCTTCACGTCAATTGCCTTGCTTTTTCCCTTAGACAAAATACTAGGAGAAGTAGGCATACAACTAGGGAAACGCATAGAGGCCTGTGGCATGCACTGTAGCCAGCAATTTACATTAGAAAAGAGCAACAACCATACTAATCCTTACAAACAGTCTTGGAAGCTGCTTATCTCATTGTGATTGCTTGTAACAGACCTTTCCAAGGTAGTCCACACACTATTGGTGAAAGAGTTGACAATCCATGGCCTGAGCCCCAGTAACCGGAATGTTTCCAGAGTGCCTTTAACACTGACACTTTTATGTCGCAATTGAACAGGGCCAGTTTTGGCTACAGTTAATGAAATCTGGAGTCCCTCCTGATTGTGTACTTTGGCTTGTCAATATGGTGAGCTGAGCATCTGGAAATCCTTCTCCTTTGATTGTCATCCCTCTCAACAGCATGCTAGCTGCAGTCTGCCAGAAACTTGAACAGTCTAGACTAGTTGTTAATCTGGGAAAAAACAAATATTGCTTTCTAATGCCCAAAAGAGGCTCCGTGTGCACAAAGGAAACTGGAGTATCTCTGGCCCAGATGGCAGCCATTTTGAAAATGAAGAGCCTTACAAGAATAAATATGTTTGGCTGGACCCATCTTGTACTTTCTCTACCCATATTTGCAGTATTGGGAACAAAATCTATATGATGCCACACACCTTCTGCAGAATTCTCAATATACTGAGAATGAGTCATGCTCCCAACCATAGGGTACATTTCTGTTCTCAGATGCTACTTCATTCATAATCCAAAAGGTCCCTAGACCATGCAGAATAACATCTGGTTTATAACAGGAGAACACAGGATATAATATCACTGTCTGACTGTCAGATTGGGTGGCTATCCATTGCTCTGAGAGTAGATCCCCTTGCAGTTGAACCTGTGCCTTTTGCTATCATGTGCATCCCAGTGTGGTATAACCATCATCACTTGATAAGCTTATAATATCTCCGCAGTATGTTGGAGATTTATGGAACAGAAAGACTGTGGATAAATTAGTGGTCTATAGACAGAGGGTGCTGCTTACAGAGATTTTTTATTTATTAAGAATGTGAACCCACTCGACATAGGAGCCTCCTTTCAATAGTGACCAAAGAGTACTGAAAGGCTATGTGACTTGCTCAGATTTACATGGTAAGAAAATAGACTCGTGCAGGACTACAGAATATGCATGTTAACAGCTCAAAGCTGAATTATCAGAGTAAGAAGACTCATGACTATTTTTTTTTAACAGAAACTGAGTTATTCAGAGATGCATGGCAAACAGAGTCGGAGGTCAGTTTGGGAATTTATAGGTCCTTTAAAGTGATGGGTGGAGCCCACAGTTTGGGCAATCCATGCTTATTTGTGAAGCAGGAGTGTTACTTATGGACTAACCTTTCCATGGGAGATTGTATGACCATATTTTTTGAGTGTGCCTCATTTACATCCATATACTGCAATTATTGTTTTCAGAAGTTGTGTAAAAATGGGTTGTGATGGAAAGTTGGTTGTTATTCCACCATCCACATTTTATTATTGCACATAATAGCTTTGTTCACAAACATTGAACAAGTCTAGTATCAGTCTCAAGCTAGCATTTTTTTACTGTCTCCATATGCTTTGCTCTATTTTTAATACACAAATTTCAAAGATGAGAGGACTTTTCTACTGGCTGGAATAAAGCAAATGAGTTTGGTACTGGCACAGAACATGAATTTCTGTCATATCTGTGAGCAAGGACTCTTTGAGTAAGGAGTTCTTGTTTAAAGACTATCTAAGTAAGAATCTCTGGGTAAGGACCTTGAATGAAATGGTACCATTTTAACATTTTTATGCCTATCCCCATACTTTACAGATCTCCCTGAGATGCTCACTGTGCAAACTGTACAGTGAATATTTTATGCATTTTTAAAAAAATATATCCAGTTAATAACTCTGCTAGTGCCCTACTGATCTGACTTAAAACTGTTATTCACTGATTTCTGATGTCTTTATGTTGAGACTCTCAGCCTCATTACAGAAAACCTGACATTAAGAAAAAAGCAGGAAAATGTTGCTGCTCTTACGACCCTGAAGATGCCTCTGTGGCACTGAAAAGTCTCTTGTGAATAGTGGAAGACTTTCTTGTTTTGGACTGAAAGCAGCACCCCTTTTCTGTAATAATGAGGGGGTAAAGCTTACTAAACTTCACTGTCATACCTGTTTTAGTGCATATACCCTGTTAGATGGAATGTATTTCATGTAACTACAGTGAACTTTCTGTAACTTTAGCTTCCTTTGTAGTGATATACATACAATTTACTTTTATTAAAACTTTAATGCTTCACTAGAGGAGAAAAAAATCTAACAAAACCTATATTTTACTTGTTCTGAACCAATCAATGTTTCAGTTTCTACCACGCCTCTGACGGACATAGTTTTTGAGTTGGAGCAAGCTAGGTGTAAGGTTGGCCTGACTTTCTTCTAGGGCAATTCCAAGTCTTATTCTAATTTGCCCAATTTTGTCTTAGTACACCACTTGTTTTGATGTTTTCTTGATGCTGCCATTTGCTGCAGACCATATTTTAAGTGCCTGCCGTCTAGAATTGACAAGGTTATGGCTGAATTTGTTTTTTAAATGGTGTAGTGCAGGCCTAGTTCTGATCACTGGACAGGTTTGTTATGGACATAGAATATGAGATTCTGTTCAAAGACTAGTTAGCATATTATTTTCTTTTATGTTCTTGTTCTGTGTTCTGGCTTCTCTGTTGATTGTGTGTAGTCAAGATCTCTCTCAGGACTAGGTTTCAACTCACTCGTACTCTCTGTGGTTGACTTGGGTTTTTGTATTTGTGCTCTCCATTTATTTTTTGCCCAGGATATCATGATTGTACCATTGCAGACAAAGCAGAACAGAACCTCCTTAGATGCTATAGTTCCGATTTGGCACTGAGTGAACTCTCATTGGTTTTTGCTTCATTGTTCTGTGATAATGTCTGAGGTCTGTTGCCACAAATCAGGCGCCGGAATGTCTCACGGAATTTTTCTGCCACAAAGAAATAAAGTACCGGGTCAAGTGCACCATTAAGACTAGTAAGACAGGAAGTGATGCGATTGCTAAGTGCCAGGATCCGTTGCATATCACATGAAGCACCATCATAAAGGAGAATATAGACAAAGCGATTTACATGATATGGCACAAAGCAGACCAGAAAAATAGCAAGCACCAATGAAATCATCTGAATAGCCTTGTCTTTGAGATGTTTTTCAATGCGATTCCCTCTTTTGAGACTTTGAACAATCATCAGGTAGGAAAACAAGATGACAATAAAAGGAATGGTAAAAGCGATGGCCAATGATGCCAGGGCTCTCCGGGAGGCTTTTTCACGGTACAGCTGAAGGCAGATGGTGACATTGTTCACTTGAATAGTTTGTGCTGTGGCAAGCAGTGGGGCCATAGCTACTCCAACGAGGACCCAAAGAGTGATGCTAGCTAAATGAGCATGGAGTGGTTTTCGGACTGTGATGGATTTCACTGGATAAACAATGGCAAAGAATCTGTCAACACTGATGTAAGCCATGAAATAAATACTAGCATACATGTTGAGATAGAACAGGAAACCAGTAAAACGACAAGCCAGTTCACCAAAGGGCCAATGTCCTGCTGTCAGGTGATAAACTAACCTGAGGGGCAGAGTCAGAACATATGAGAGATCAGCCACTGCAAGGTGCATAAGAAAGATATTGGCAGGGGTGCCTGATTTATGATCATAGATGAAAATCCATAAGGCCAGTGTATTTCCCAGGAAAGCTAGTATGAAATCTAAGAGGTAGTAGGCTGCAAAGAAGGCATTTTCCAGACCTGTCTCTTTGATACATTGCTCTGCTATTTCCTGGTTAGAGTTGGAAGGCAGAATGAACTGGTCCTGAAGATGGGTCATTTTTCAACTGAGGATCTGTAGGATATCTAGAAAGCAGTGAATAAAACAAAACAAGTAAATAACCAGTCTGGCAAACATTACATGCTAAAATTACATAACTATTATCAGTAAAGTGTTTGGATTTGGTAATGCCTCTTAATTGTTAATTAACTTCTATTTAAATAGTGGGTAAGCTTAGGATTGCAGGTTCTGCTTTCATCCATAACCAAGTGGAGTACAGGGCTGGGACTATCAACAGATGCCTTTGTTTAGAAAATACAAAGTTCTGTTCTGTTTTAAGAACTGAATCAGTATACGGCAGTACTGGTCATTAACTTCAAGGCTGCCACATTCTATAGTAACAGTACAAAATGTGAGGTTCTGTGTGTTCAGCCTTTCATGATGGCAGAGCAAGAGGTTCCAACTCCAAGGAAGATTTCAGTGGATAGGCTGCAATACCAAGATTAAAGTCCGAAGGTCAAAAATGTGTTGACAAGTTGCATGTACAGGTACTGCTGTACAAACCGCTCAACTGCTATGATTTTGGCATAGAGCTATGATTTTGGCCTCAAATTTAAAGTTGCTCCTCCTAGATTTTCATGTTCTTTATAAAGTCAGACCTGTCTGAGTCTATGCCTTATCAAATAAATAAAGCCTGTGCAAAGATTCCCAACTACTAACTATATAGATTCAGGTACACAAAGACCTGTTTTGAAAAATAAGAAAATGCTCCTCTTTCTGACCCCCTGATATGATTTTTTTAAAAGACAGTGCTGTGCTTTTTAATGTTTGAGGTGATGTATGCATGAGTAAATGTTTTCATGACATTTATTAGAACTTTGTACAGTAAGTAGCAGAAGCCTACACTAGTGCATTTCATAAACGGTTCTTTTAGGAGTCACAAGAGGCACAATGTATATATGTACATATTTGCGATTTTCATTTACAAAAGCTGACTTGAATGTAATTTTGTCAGCTGCATTAAGAATGTCTTTCTATTAGGTCATCACTATGTAGAGAAAATATTAAAGGAAGAGATGCCACTTTATGTTCTAGTGATACATATGTGGGTGGTAACGTTTCTTAAAGCCTTTTCTTTCCCTGTAAGCTTATGTAGAATTTTTTCAAGTATGTGGTCCATGGAAGTAAGCTGTAATATAACACTGTGGGCTCTGTTACTGCTAGCTGTTAATCTAAAACTTTAATTTTATTTCTTAAAACCAGCATATTCTTCGTAAACTACATTTTCATCATTTTTGCAGTTAACATGCTCCATTTTGCACACCTACCTCTCTTGATGTATATTATTTATAATTCATCCTAAGAGGGTTTGCTGTTTATTTATAGTTCATCCTTAGAGGGTTTTCTTCCTTTAGTGTTGTACACTTCATTGAATTTCTTGTTCCTTTTTGACAGTTACTATTCACAGATAGTGTGGATTTCTTGCATTATTTGCACATTCCTAAGTTCCACACTCTAAGGTTTAGAGGTGTAATGCTGATGTCACCTGTCTTGGTATAGAGCCCTCTCTGTTGGCAGCAATAGCTCATCTCTGCCGAAAATACCCTGACCTTCAGACCTCCCATATCTGACAAAGCAAAGCACCCTGATTTACATTTAAACCCTTGTGTCAGCTGCTACTAATTTGAGACTATTAATTCTGTGTTGCCATCCTGAATGGGCAAGGTTTCAGAAAAAAAAAACATACTTTTGGTTTGCAATCCTATACCTTCATTTCTCCAGGATTTGCCTTACAGTCTTGGAGATGGTGAAAACCACTGACAGTGTGTGATTCCTTCTCTGTCTTTGTATCCTAAGTCTCCTTTAATCTGTACAGCCTCAGTTAACTGATACTAGAGGTAGGCACTGACTCACCCCCTCCCCTAACAATTTAACCTGTCCCTCTCAAATTTTACATCAGGCAATGTTCTAAACACCCAGGCACTAACTGCTTCCTATATGTGAGAGTACTAATACAGCTGTAGCTCCAGGTGTATGCATGAGTTTATCTGCAGTATTACTCTGGAGTGCTAGATGTAGCTGCAAAAATAATTGAGTTGAAACTGTTTGGTCAGCATTAGTTATAGCTTTAGCAATGCAGGTGGGGAAAACCATCCCCACAGTATTGCTAGGTAGGCCATGTCTTAGCAGAACAGTAGTAGTGAATGTCTCTACAGCAATGCCCACTGACTACTAGATACAGTTTCACCAGCCACCCCCCAACATACATTACTTTTAAGAGATAATCTTATAGAAATAATGCCATGGGGCTTCTTCAAGCTAAATTCGTAGGTAAATACTAGGCTTGCTGCCCTTTTGGACCCTTTAAGCCTAGTCAATTTCCCCTTATTGAAAATCGAACCCTGTACTTTTTGTCTGTGATGTAAACAACTTAACCATTATGCCAACTCCCCAGTAGCAGTAAAAGAGTAAAGGCAGAGATGTTTACTGATTAAGAATAGTTACACTGGATGAAATGTACAGAGTCTAGTACAGTATAGCTTTCAGTAACTCATTTCATGAATGTTATGGGCTGTATCCACCCTTAAGAGTGCTGCTGTGCTTTTAGAAGGAAGATTATCCACCATACAGAGCCACGCATTCAGAGATCGGTAATACTATGGCAAATGTACATACCATGATACATAGGTGCAGAAATGGGTACTACTACAGGAAATGTACTCACAATGTGGATCCATAGTGCTCAAATGCTTCCTGCTATGGTATCTTTTTTTATCATAATGGAGTTGGCTGTAGGCTGACAGACATATACTGCTATGAGAAGTTTACCCACCAAAATTAAACCACAGATTTACAAATGGGTACTGTTATGGGAAAGTTACACTCCATAAGTGCGCTACCAAGGGTAACTGCTATGGAAATGTTGCTTTACCTTCCCGATAGAGTAAGAAGCGGAGACAATAGGTAGTGATGCAGGAAAGTTAGCAGCTGGACTGTGGAACTGTGATTGCAACAGATGAAACATTTCTGTGGGAAGGTCTCCAGTCCTGCTAGAATCTTGACTACAAATACTCCTATAGGAAAGTCACTGTATCTGCCAGAATGGTGGATTAAACAGATGGAAGTGTGTGTCATGGGACGTTCACTCTCACTTGACTGGTGTGAATAGCGGGCAGTAGTGTAGAAATATTACCCACCATGTCAGAACTCTAAGCAGGTCTGTGGTGAGGTCATTCACTTTGTTGAGACCGTAGCAGGCAGAGTTGGTGGGAATAGCCTGCATCTCTGCTTAAACCATAACTAAGACAAATGGGACAGTGGTGTTGGTGGTTTACGATAGAGTCTTGACTGCGACCCAGGTGACGGGTTCAAATAAATGTTTCTGTGTGGGAGGGGTGGGCTTCACTCCCACAGCAGCTTCATTCCTCCACAACCCATTAGCTTGTTATTCTTACTCTGAGGATGAAGCAGCATTAAGAAACAATACATTTGAAATAAGAGTACTTGTTCTTTCTCCAGGATACCATTATCTCAGGGAAAGAACAAGGGTCATACAAAGATAAAATATATTCCTACAACTTGTAGCAAACAACTAAATATGACCAAAAAAGGGTAGCAGCCCAGCCTGAACAGAGTAAAAATGAGCACTGTACATTTGAGTAGATAAATGCACACTCATGTGCACATATACATATACTATATATATATATATATATATATATATATATATATATATATATATATATATATATATAATACACAGACACACATGTATAATTTTATATATATATATATATATATATATATATATATATATATATATATATATATATATACTGACTTTTTTCTGGTTGCTTGAATTCCGGTTAACTGAGAGTTTACTAATGTGTGTGTGTGTGTATTTTATATATATATATATATATATATATATATACACACACACACACACACACACACACACACACACACACACACACACACACACACACACACACAGAAAGGCATGCCACTGCTGAGTTTAGGGTATACACTAAGGGGAATGTGACAGAAAGGGAGCATGGCAGAAGGCAGCTAGAGAGTTTTCAGGCAGGAAAAAAGTAATAGAGCTGTTAAGAACATCTGTTCCAGTCAGTATATTAAGGTTTTTCCTTCACAAATGGAGTTAGATTCACTTGCCTCTAATCCTAGAGGAAATTCTGACAGAAGTCCTGGGGTCTTTGTGTAGAAGAAGGAAGTCAGAGTGTGGAGGAGAATGCAGTTTGCCTGAGGGAAAAAACTATCCTACTTTTAAAAGAAAGTGAAAATAATTTTTTAATTTGTTGGTGTGTTCCTAGTTAAGGGATACAGACACATTAAGGCTTGATGAATTGTTTCTTAATTTTGCAAAGGTAAAGTGTCAACTTGGTACAGCTACAGCTGTTCTGCTTTGAGAAATCTTGCTAAGAAGAGACTATAAATACAATTTTTTTTGCCCCCACTGCCTGCCAATCAGGCTTCTTCCAACCAATCAGCTCATTCATCCCTCATCACCAGGGCAAGAATTAGCTGGGAGAGGTCGCACTTAAACAGCTATCATTGGATGTTTTCCTTTAGGTTCATAGGTTCATAGGTTCATACTAGGCTATCTGCCCGAGGGCATTTATAAGCCTAGCCCATAGTTTTGTGGCTTATGCCACCCCTTTAGTTTGGAGAAACTATGCCCATTATTTTGCTGTGCCTCTGTCGAGCAGTGACACTGAGGTAACCCCTGGGGTGTATCTGCGATCTCCCATCCATTGGTCAAGATTCCTCTTGAACAAGGCCAGCGAGGTGCTCTGCCTCACATAAACCGGGATTTTGTTCCACAGCATAGGGAGTCTTTGGGTGATGAATCTATCCCTCCAGCACGTCCTATTAATAACCGTGTCGAGGTTTAAGTCTCCCGCCCTTGTGGCTCGGAGGGATCTAGATTTTTTGAGATGAAGCATGTTCATCAAATCTGGGTTTGACATGGCCTTTTATGTCAGGCATAGGTCACCTCTGAGCAAGCGGTAAGCAACTGAATATAACTGGAGTTCTTTCAGTCAGGCAGCATAAGACAGATTTTTGAGACCCTTTATCCTTTTGGTGAGGAACTTTTGTGGCCTCTCCAGCTGCTGCAAGTGTCGGGTCAGATACATTCCGAATGGGGCATTGTACTCGATCATTGGTCTGATGAGTGATGAGTATAGGGAGACTATGACTTCCCTTGATCTAGATGTGAATCCCTTCATGATAAGGTGGGCAATGTAGAAGGTCTTCCTAACTACTTTAGCAATATGAGTGTCGAATGAAAGGCTACTGTCAACCTGGGTTCCCAGGTCCCTAATAACTTCTTCTGTGTTCAGGGGATTGCCACCTATATGGTAGCTAGGGGTAACCTTATTTTTTTTTACGCCCCATATATCCACTGCACATGCCCAGATTGTAAAAGGAGGAATGCAGTGGGCTGATTGCATTTGTCATCCATCACTTCCACAACTGGCATTGACTGCAGTCAGCTGTATCCACCTTCAACGAGCATGGTAGATGGTGCCCCCAATATCAGAAAATACAGAGAAATCCACTTGCCCTGTGTGCTCTATATGCACCCACCTCTCCCTATAATGGAGAAGCAGTGGGTCACAGGTAATCAAACCCGTCACCTGGGTCGCAGTCAAGACTCTATCGTTCTGTCCCACAGAATCAGGCAAAATATTACTATTAGTTTCTGAAGTGAAGCTACTCATTTCCTATTTATGTTTGAACACTTTTCATTCCTTAACAGTAAAGTTTTATTTACTAATGAAATCTATGGCCACTGCATATTTTTTTGTATGGAAACATCAAGAAATGTCACTGCAGATATTTAAATATATGTATATCCATGTACTGAAAAGGAATCGAACAACAAGTGATCAAACAACCACCAGCTGATTGAAAATACAATAATACAAAGTTAAACTTTTTTTTGCAGGGGGAAGCCCCCCTCCAACTAATTTATATGTATGCATGCATATATATGTGTGTGTGTGTGTGTGTATATATATATATATATATATAACACACACACACACACACACACACACACACACACACACTATTATTTTATTCTTTAGCTCCTTGGTCAAGACCTTACTGGATGTGATTGCAGTCAAATAAGGCCATGGCTATAGTGCAGCAAAAAATGTCCCCTCTAACAAAGGAAATGCTAGAGCAAAGATTAAATTACATGAGTCAAGCACCCTGCTGAGATCTGCCAATCAATGGAATTACCAGGTCAAATTACCCTCAGGACTTTGACAGCTAGGGAAGCTAAGTGTTATGGGGGAGGGGAGAAGAAAATGGACTGGAATTCATTGACTCACAAATTAGTGCCATTTAAACTAAATTAGAAAAAAAGGCAGCAGTAAACAGCAAGGAGTACTGCACCCCAAACTCAAAAAACATGTTTAAAACATCATGGCATGATGTTTCCTACACTTTAACAGCACTCTGGGATTATTTACAGGATTTTAAATATTTTTATATGTAATTCCAAACTCTGACCACCTGGATGCTGGCATATTAACGTGGTTTGGATAAATCAGGTTGCCATCCAGTATCCCAGAAATCATTGTTTGGCTCAAAAATGTTACATCATGCAGGCCTCCGTTTGCCTAAAGTTCCTGTCATTTCATAGATGTTGCATGCGTACAAAGTACTGAGTAAAATAGAACAGTGTAAGAAACATTACCTGCTGCTGGATGACTACTTAAAACAGAAACAGTGCAAATGCCACAGAACACACTCAAAGTGCTGTTTACTGCTGCCTTTTTTTCTAATTTAGTTTAAATGGCACTAATTTATGAGACAATGAATTCCAGTCCATTTACTTCTCCCCTCCCCCATAACACTTAGCTTCCCTAGCTGTCAAAGTCCTGAGGGTAATTTGATCTGGTAATTCCATTGATTGTCAGATCTCAGCAGGGTGCTTGATTCATGTAATTTAATCTTTGCTCTAGCATTTCCTTTGTTAGAGGGGGCATTGTTTGCTGCACTATAGCCATGGCCTTACTTGACTGCAATCACATCCAGTAAGGTCTTGCACCAAGGAGCTAAAGAATAAAACATTTATACTATTAACCAGTTTAGATCTTTATTAATTTAAGTGTTAGGGTATCACTTCATGCTTCCACCTTGTTAAAAATTGAGATTTACATGTGCAAAGTGTGTTGGTATGCAGTGTTTGCCTTCATATGTTTTTACTCCACTGGTTGGTTTGCAAAAACCTTTTGCAGTGTCCCTGGATTTGTCTTTGTACATACAAACCACATTGCTATATTTCCCCTTCCTTTTTCTTGTGTCCAGAAGTCACTTATAACAAAGTAAATTTTTTATTGATTTTTTTAAATAAAGGACATCAAGGTTAACTTACCTTGAATCAGATAATGGATGCCACTGCAAAGAATCACTGTTGAAATATTTGTGCATGGACAAAATCCCTTACTAAATCTATTTGCCAGCCTCCAGTTCAATTGGTGCTATGGCTTTAATATACTGGTGTGTTTGCTCATGCCTTCCAAATATCTCCACCATTACATACCAGTTTTGCAGTGTAGTAACCACCAGACATGCCCATACACCTTTAGCCATCAATATGCAGCTATTCCTGTTCATGTGAGTATGTGAATTCATTTTCAGACTTAAGGTGCTTGACATAGATGGGTAGCTTGTTCCAGAGTATAGGAAGTCTCTGGTTGAGGAATCTGTCCCTCCAGCATGTCCTGTTTATTGTGGTGACAAGGTTTAGGTCCCTAGAGCATGTATCTCAGAGGAATTGGGATTTCTTTAGGTGTATCATGTCCAATAGCTCTGGGTTTAACATAGCTTTATATGTTAGGCAGAGATCTCCACGGAGTAGGCAATACGCTAAAGAGTAAAGCTGGAGTTTTTTGAGATGGTCAGTGTAGGGCATCTGTTTGAGGCCAGTAATCCTCTTTGCGAGGTACTTCTGTGGCTTTTCCAGCCGCTGCAGATGTCTTAAGTACATTCCAAAAGGGGCATTGTACTCTATAATGGTTCTAATGAGTGCCGAGTAGAGGGGAACAATTAGCTCTTTTTTCCCTTTTGTGATGAGGTGTGTCACATAGAAGGATTTCTTGACTACTGTGGAGATGTGATTATCAAAGGAGAGACTACTGTCCACCTGGGTCCCAAGGTCTCTTATCACACATTCGGCATTAAGTAGACTGCCATTTATGTGGTAGTTCATGGGTACAGAGTTTTTACCAAAAAGGATGACAATGCACTTTTTGGCATTGAGCTTGAGGCCATGCCTTTGACACCAGGCATCTGTCTCAGTGAGGCTCTTCTGTAGGATGTCCGCACCATTTGGGGACTTGACTTTGGCTCCTAGTTTGCAGTCACCTGTGAACTTCATTAGCTAGAGGCCTTCTGTGTTAGCTTGTACTTCACAGAAGTAGATTCCAAACAGGAGAGGTCCCAGGACGGAACCCTATGGTACTCCACTTGTCACTGGTTTGAAGTCATATTTGGAGTCTGCAACTTGTACAGTGTGGATTCTGTCAGTGAGCCATTTGGCAACCCATCTTGTGACATAGGGATTTATACCTAGTTTAGTGAGTTTAGTTATAATTCCAGAATGGGGGATGGTGTCGAAAGCCTTGGCGAGGTCAAGATAGGCTGTGTGAACAACCTTACCCTTGTCTATGGCTTTGGTGACTGCCTCAAAGAAGTTGATCAGGTTCAGAAGGCATGATCTGCCTTTCACCTGAACTAGGTGGGGTCCAGAGTTTGGAGGCTACCAATGTCTTTGTTTGAGTTCCATGATGATATGTTCCATGGCCCTGCAGATCAGGCTCATCAGGCTAATAGGGCGATAGTTCCCATGATCAGTGGTGGCTCCCCCTTTGTGGAGTGTGTTAACTGTTGCTGTGTGCCATTCAGTGGGCACAAAGCCTGATGCGAGACTATGATTGAACATGGTTCTTAGGTGGGGAGCCAGTTCGTTCTGAAGTTCATGTAAAATGCAGCCTGGGATGTTGTCCGGTCCTATGGATGCTGTGTTTTTGGTTTAGAGAGTGCAGTTTTTACCTGCATAGATGTGATTACAGGGACTCTGCATTCTTTCCGTATAGATATGGGCCCTTTAGGGGGTGAGGGGGGGGTAAAGTTAGCACCGGGCCCTTTAGGGGGTGGGGGTGGGGGTAAAGTTAGCACTGAACCTATCTGCCAGGATGGTGGCAGTATCAGTTGGTTCTGTAATTTTTGTTCTGTTGTGCTGTAAGTCAGAGCAGATCTGTGTGTTGCCATTGAGATTCTTGACATAGCTATAGAATGCTTTGTGGTTGCCCTTAGAATCAGTAATGATTTTGTTTTCATAGCTAGCTTTGGAGGATCTTATAAGGGATCTCAGCTTCTTACTGAGGCTGATCAGGGAGCTCCTCCACTCATGGGATTTTACTCTCTTTTGCAACAGTTTCTTCCTTCTGTTGTAGAGTTTGCTTATGGCAGGGGACCACCAGATTGGCTTCCATTTTTTGGGGGATAGCATCTTGGTTCTATTTGGGATAGCACAATCCATGCACTCGTAAGTGCTTATAGAGTGCATTTGTCTAGGATTCAGCAGTCGTAACTGTACTGTCCATTTGCATGGGTGTCATGAAGTTCACCACTTCTGTCTTAAGAAGCATGAAGTTGGCTTTGGAGAAATTTTTTACTGTGGTTTCCTTAATGGTGGGTGGGGATGGCATGCGGATATCTAGGTTGATTAGCTTATGGTCGGATCTGACCAACGAGGAGTTGACTTCAGGTGTGGGACACCGGTCACTCATGTTGGTAATGACTAGGTCTAGGATATTGTTGCCCCTGGTGGGCGTGTGGATAAGTTGATCCAGGGCATTGGAATTTATGAATTCCAGAAAGCGTTGAGCGAAGGAGTTGGTAGATGAGTAGTTTTCTCAGTTAATGGTGGGGTAGTTGAAATCGCCCATTATTAGGGTGTTTGGTTAAACCCTGATATTTTCCAGTGTATCAAGAAAAGAGGAGTGGGAATCCTGGGGCTTGTTGGGGGATCTGTAGCAAGCTACAATTTGGATTGCAATTTTGTCCAGAGTTAGTTGCACTTGGATAACCTTGGATACATTATGCTGCGCAACTAGCCTGGAGGTGTGGATATCCTTAATGAATATGGACACACTTCCGCCTTTAGTGTTCTGGTCAAGGTTAGATGGCCGAAAAGTGTGGTATGAGTTATAGCCTGGTAATGCAGGGGTGCTCTCTAGAGCCTTGAACCAGATCTCAGTCACTGCACAGATATCGATGTTCTCCATTTTAAGGAGTACCTCGAGTGAATGCATTTTGAGATTTAGACTTCTAGCATTGAGTAGCATTACCCTCCATTTTTGCTTGCCTGTTCCTGTTACAATGGTGAATTTGTCATTTGAACCTTGCCTAAAAAAGGCACTGTAGGGGCGGCAAGACTCTTAGCCAGTATCCGGAATCCCTGGGATGACAGGTGCAGGCCATCTCTGACAAAGCATCGTGGTCTGCCAACCATGTCGTCCCAGGCAGACAGGTACTGGATCCCCTTAGAATGACACCAGAAGCTTAGCCAATTGTTGAAGTCAATCATTTTATCCTTGTACTGCGGTATCATTCTGGGTGATGGCAGGATGCTACTCAGGGCTAGGGTCATACCTGCCTGGGCTACAAGATCGGAGAGCTCTTCCATGTCTCTTTTCATGTAGTCCAGGGAGGTACGTCTCCGGTCATTCACACCAACATGGACAATGGCAGCCATATTTGTATTTGTTGTGAAGTGACCTGAGTGCGTGGGTTATGTGGTGGATGCTGGCACCCGACAGGCAGCTGACAGTAACCTTCTCCTTGTTTGGCCTGGTGAGTGAGACATCAGTGTGCCTTACTATAGAGTCACCTATGACTAGTGTGTTGGGTACGTTGTTTTGCCTTATGTGCTGTGGTTTATTGGCACACTGAGTCTGTGGGCTATGCGTCATTTGGGTTGTGTTTGGGGTGGAGGATGCTTGCTTTTCTTCTTTGGAGGTCTCTGTTGCTTGAGCAGATTATTATTGATAGCCTCTGCAAATGTTTTTGTGTTTCTATGTGTGTATTTTGGTGGTGTAGGTTTAGTGGGACTATGTGATGAGTGAGGTGTGGTACAAGTGTTTACCTTCTCTTGACTGTCAAGTTCAGTTTTGGTTGGAGAGAGCTTTACCTCCTGTTTAGCTAGATAAGTGCACCTCTCATAGGTTGTGGTGTTGGGTGGTAGGAGGAGAGGGTTGTCTGTGTACATGAGGCAATTGCTACATTGCCCCAAGATTCCCAGATTCATCAGATAGACAGGAGAGTACACTGGGAGCTGACCCTTGGACATGCCTGAAGAAAAAACTACTTTCCTCTAGACAAGTGAGGAAAGTGAATATAAGAGCCGTTTTTCTTTAAGCAAGTGAGGAAAGTAAGTGCGCTTTGGAAATGTATGTTCCAACACTGACACTGCAGTGATCATTGGAGCATTGCTGCACTCTTGATGTGGCTTCCTGTGGATGAGACATTAAACTGGGGTGCCTAAGTTGATGAAAGCACAGGTGCATGTAAAAAAAAATCCCATGACACCTAGCAAAAACACACTGGTGACTTAAACATTGTCAGTTATAAAGTCATTCTTTTATATCTGAAACATAATTAAATAAGTAGATAAAAATAAAAAAAAATAATCCAACTAAAACATTTCAAATTTAAGTTCTATATACAATTTTGCTCTTTCAATTTTAAGTCATGCATTCCATTTGCTAATGTTTGGTTAACATTTCAATAACTTTGTCCATATTCAAAACTTGTCATATAAATCACGCCCACATTTACCTCCCCATACTTTCCGTATTAACCACATCACAGTATTGTCAATGTCATCTTTTCTTTCACTTTTGCAGTTTCCATAATGTCTATAATTTTTTTTCATTCATTTCCGTAATCTCTTTTTAGTTTGTTAGTTTTTCCAGAATCCTGAAACTCATTTTCATTTTATAAAGGCATGATTTACAGTCTATTTTTCTATATATCTGTCTACTGAAACTTTACATTTCATCTCCCCTTTGTGGTATTTTTTTATGAAAATTCAAAAAAATGTCTTCCAGAAAAAGAGCAGATTACTTTAATAACAACAGTAATGATAGTAATAAAAAATATGAGTCATTATTTTTATAGCTAATTCATTATTCCATTTTTTGTTGTATAAAATTTCAGGCAGGCATAAATTCCATGCAGCAGTTATTACAGTTTTATCAAAACATTCTCTTGCAAAAACTTTATTTCTCTTGTTAAAACATACCCTAGGATTTAGGGAAGAAAAAGTTCACTGCAAGTAGGTAAACCACAGCAATGGTGAGAAAATGCAACTTGGAGACAGCTATGGCTGAAGTGGGAAAGACTTCATTATCAGCTCGTTAGCATGTCTCTGAATCATACCCTGGTTAACACTTGCACCATCAGGCCTGATGGATGATGGTCTTCTCCCTAGCAACCCCCTCATTATGTTGGCAGAATCACCTCCCCCCATACTACACACATACACCCACCCATCAACAGACCTGCACAGATGTCCACTTACTCACGCTAACATTCACCACCCACATGTCTAAGTTGAACTTACCTGTATCTCGATTGCTTGGTAGCATAAATAGGGGTCTGCTGGCATTTTCAGAGGAGATCACATGGCTAATTGGCATTACTCGCTCCCCTGGATTGTAACATTGTCATGCAGTTCTGCCTACAAGACTGCCATCCATGCTGAGACCCATGCTAGAGAAAATCTTAGTAGAAGAGTGTTTTCAGAATTGAAAAAGCTTATTTTCAAAGGGGGATGCAGCCATATTAAGGCTTCTCCTCGCAGTAAACCTTTCTGAATCCCAGCCATATTTTCCCATCAGTAAATAATAATGTACATATGTTTTTTTTCTAATCAGTTGCATATCTCTGTATTTATTTCATTTAACATTTACATTATATTTTAATACTGCTCTTATCTTCCCATTTTTCTTTTATATAAAACCTCTGAAATTCTTTTCCCCTTGACCCCTTAGTCAAAATCAACAATAATATCTAACCTGGCCACCCTTTTTTTTATAATTTTCATAAAATTTACAAATGATATTTTCTTCTATTAAATTTTGAAGATTATGTATGTTTAAAGCTCTAGTTAGTTTGTCCCCACCAAAAAATATTCTAGTACAATTGAAAAGTGTAATACTGTTTCTTGTGCTTCACATCCTTAAACATTTCTTCAGCTTATGTTTCATCCCTCCTTTTATTTGTTTCTTTTATGTGATAGTCTTCATAAACACTTCTCATAAATCTATATCACTTTTCAGCATTTTTGTTGTGCTATTAATATTCCCTTTTAAATGTGTAACTATTTTTTTTCTGTTTCTACTACATAAAATGTCTAAACTGCTTTCTTACCATGCCCTCCTTATAGGTTCATAGGTAGGTACTAGGCTATTGGCCCTAGGGCCTATATAAGCCTAGCCAAATGTACCCTGGCTTTCGCCACCCAAGAAAATTATTTTCCTATGCCACTATCGAGCAGAGCCACAGAAGTGATCCCCGGGGTGAATTTCCTATCTCCCATCCAATCATCAAGATTTTTCTTGAAGAGTGCTAATGAGGAGCTTTGTTTGATATAGATAGGTAGTTTGTTCCAGAGTATGGGAAATATCTGGGACAGGAATCTATCCCTCCAGCATGTTCTGTTTATTGTGGTGACGAGGTTTAGGTCCCTAGAGCATGTAGCTCGTAGGGATTGGGATTTCTTTAAGTGGAGGATGTCTAAAAGCTCTGGGTTTGGCATAGCTTTGTGTGTTAGGCAGAGATCGCCTCTGAGTAGGCGATATGCAATGGAGTAAAGCTGCAGTTTTTTGAGACGGTCTGCATAGGGCATCTCTTTGAGGCCGGTAATCCTCTTTGTGAGGTATTTCTGTGGCCTTTCCAGTTGTTGTAGATGTCTTGTGAGGTACATACCAAAAGGGGCATTGTACTCTATAATGGGTCTAATGAGTGACGAGTAGAGGGGAACAATGACCTCTTTTTTCCTGGATGAGAAACCTTTTGTGATGACGTGTGCCACATAGAAGGATTTCCTGACTACTGTGACGATTATCAAAGGAGAGACTACTGTCCACCTGTGTCCCAAGGTCTCTTATCACACTTTCGGTGTTAAGTAAACTACCACCTATGTGGTAGTTCATGGGTACTGAGTTTTTAGCAAAAGGGATGACAATGCACTTTTTGGCATTGAGCTTGAGGCCATGGCTTTGACACCAGGCATCTGTCTCAGCGAGGCCCTTTTGTAGGATGTCCACATCTTTTGGAGTTATGATTATGGCTCCTAGTTTGCAGTCATCTGCGAACTTCTTTAGCCAAATACCTTCTGTGTTGTCCTGTACTTCAGAGAAGTAGATACCAAATAGGAGAGGACCCAGAACTGAACCCTGTGGTACTCCACTTGTCACTGGTCTGAAGTTGGATTTGGAGTCGGCAACTTTCACAGTGTGGGTTCTGTCAGTGAGCCATTTGGCAACCCATCTTGTGACATAGGGATTTATACCTAGTTTAGTGAGTTTATCTATAATTCCAGAGTGGGGGATGGTGTTGAAAGCCTTGGCGAGATCTAGATAGGCTGTGTGAACCACCTTACCCTCATCTACGGCTTTGGTGACTGCTTCAAAGAAGTCTATCAGGTTTAGGAGACATGATCTGCCTTTTACAAACCCAAACTGGGTGGGGTCCTGAGTTTGGAGATTACCAATGTCATTATTTATAAGTTCCATGATGATACGCTCCATAGCCTTGCAGACCAGGCTCGTTAGGCTAATGGGGTGGTAGTTTCCGGGGTCTGTGGTGGCTCCCCCTTTGTGGAGTGGGATAACTGTTGCTGTGCACCATTCAGAGGGCACATAGCCTGAGGTGAGGCTATGATTGAACATGGTACTTAGGTGGGGTGCCAGTTCGTTCTGTAGTTCATGTAGAACACAGCCTGGGATGTCGTCAGGTCCCATGGATGCTGTGTTCTTGGTTTTGGATAGTGTGTTTTTTACCTGTGCAGCTGTGATTACAGGAACTTTGCATCTGGTATAGAGATGGGCCCTTTAGGGGATGACAGAGGGGTAAAGTTAGCACTGAACCTATCTGCCAGGATGTTGGCAGTATCAGTTGGTTCTGTATATTTAGTGCCATTGTGCTGTAACTCAGAGCAGATCTGAGTGTTGCCATTGAGATTCTTGACATAGCTATAGAATGCTTTGTGGTTGTCTTTAGAGTCAGTGGCGATTTTGTTTTCATAACTAGCTTTAGAGGATTTTATGAGGGATCTCAGCTTCTTACTGAGGCTGACCAGGGAGTTTCTCCAATCATGGGATTTTACTCTTTTTTGCAACAGTTTCTTTCTTCTGTTGTAGAGTTTGTTTATGGCAGGGGACCACCAGATTGGCTTCCTTTTTTTTGGAGGATAGCATCTTGGTTCTGTTAGGGATTGCACGATCCATGCACTCGTGTAAGTGCTTATAAAGTGCATTTGTGTAGGACTCAGCAGTCATACCTCTATTGTCCGTCAGCATGGGTGTCGTGAAGTTTGCCACTCCTGTCTTAAGAGGCGTGAAGTTGGCTTTGGAGAAAATTTTTAATGTGGTTTCCCTAATGGGAGGTGGGGGAGGGATGTGGATGTCTAGGGTGATTAGCTTGTGGTCGGATATGACCAACGAGGAATTGACCTCTGGTGTGGAGCACCAGTTGCCCATGTTGGTAATAACCAGGTCTAGGATATTTCTGCCCCTGGTGGGGGTGTGGATAAGTTGATCCACGGCATTGGAATTTATGAATTCCAGAAAACGTTGAGCACAAGAATTGGTACATGAGTAGTTTTCCCAGTTAATGGTAGGGTAGTTGAAATCGCCCATTATTAGGGTGTTAGGTTGTACTCTAATACTTTCCAGTGTATCAAGAAATGAGGAGTGGGAATCCTGGGGCATGGTGGGGGATCTGTAGAAAGCTACAGTTTGGATTGCGGTCTTGCCCAGAGTTAGTTGCACTTGGATAATTTCGGATGCATTATGCTGAACAACTAGCCTGGAGGTGTGGATATCCTTAATGAATATGGACACACCTCCACCTTTAGTGTTTCGGTCCAGGTTAGGTGGCCGAAAGGTGTGATATGAATTATAGCCTGGTAATGCAGGGGTACTCTCTGGAACCTTGAACCAGGTCTCTGTCACTGCACAGATGTCGATGTTCTCCATTTTAAGGAGTGCCTCGAGGGAGTGCATTTTGAAGTTTAGACTTCTAGCATTGAGTAGCAATACCCTCAGATTCTTTTTGCCTGTACCTGTTAGGGTGGTGAATTTGTCATTTGAACCTTGCCTAAAAAAGGCACTATAGGGGTGGCTAGAACCTTAGCCAGTGTCAGGAATCCCAGGGATGACAGGTGCAGGCCATCTCTAGCAAAGCATCATGGCTTGTCGATCATGTCATCCCAGGCAGACAGATACTGGATCCCCTTAGAATGACACCAGAAGCTTAGCCAATTGTTGAAGTCAATCATTTTGTCCTTGTACTGTGGTATCATTCTGGGTGATGGCAGGGTGCTACTCAGGGCTAGGGTCATACCTGCCTGGGCTACAAGATTAGACAGCTCCTCCATGTCCCTTTTCATGTAGTCCAAGGAGATACATTTCAGGTCATTCACACCAACATGGACAATGACAGAGTCATATTTGTACTTGTTGTGGAGTGACCTGAGTGCATGCGTTATGTGGCGGATCCTGGCACCCGACAGGCAGCTGACAGTAACTTTCTCCTTGTTTAGCCTGGTGAGTTGAACATCAGTGTGCCTGACTATAGAGTCACCTATGACTAGAGTGTTGGGTACGTTGTTATGCCTTATGGGCTGTGGTTGAGTGGCACACTGAGTTTGTGGGCTATGTGTCATTTGGGTTGTGTTGGGGGGTGGAGGTTGCTTGTGTTTCTGCTTTGGAGGTCCCTGTTGCTTGAGCAGGTTTTTACTGAGAGCCTCCACGAATGTAGGTGTGTGTTTTGTGTTTCTATGTGTGTGTTTTGGTGGTGTAGGTTTTGAGGGACTATGTGCTGAGTGTGGTGTGGTACAAGTGTTTACCTTCTCCTCTTGACTGTCTAGTCCAGTCTTGGGTGAAGAGAGCTTTGCTTCCAGTTTGGCTATATAAGTGCATCTCTCACAGGTTGTAGTGTTGGGTGGTAGGAGGAGAGGGTTGTCTGTGTACATGAGGCAATTACTGCATTGCCCCAAGATGCCCAGATTCATCAGGTAGACAGAAGAAAACACCGGGAGCTGACCCTTAGACATGCCTGAATAGGTGCTTATTTGTTAAGTACTAGAAACTGTTTTCCTCTAGACAGTGAGGAAAGTTGAGTGCTGTAGTAATTTGTAGCTTATTTAGTGTTTACAATAAGTTCTGAACAAGTGCTGAAACAAAAAACTGGCTAGTTCTAAGAAACAAAATTAAGCTAGAAGGCTTCCCTCCAACACAGAAAGACTTGGGGGCCTAGAAGCCTACAAATAGTCCTGGACACAGCAAATCTATATCCATAAACTTTATTTCTTCTTTTCACAAACCTTATTTCCTTTTGTATTTTATACTGATTTTTGCTTTGCCTGCTCTTTTAATTGTCCTCACATCCACATCTGCTATAAAAGCATCACTATTCATTATCAACTTTTGAAGTATCTCTTTTTCTTTATAAGCTATATATGCACATGTTAAGTGCAATGAGCTTAAAAACAAAACAAAAAACTGGTTGAACCAGTCATAAAACTTCCTCTTTTCCACTTTCTTCACTTTCATACAATACACCTCTTATCAAGCTTATTCTTGAATTCCAAACTAAAAAAATATAATCTTCCTCTAATCTCTCGGAGAAAGGATAAGTAGGTCTCAATTTATGTAGTAAAACTGACTTTGTCATGTGAATTTTCTTTTAAAATTACTCTGGTATATGTCTTCTATCTTCTTGTAATTTTCCTTAATTCACATAATTTCACCTTGCATTCTTCTACCATGTTTTTCCACTCACCTAACATTCCCACACCCTTAATGCTTTCCTTAATTGTCCTACCCCCTTCCTTTATAATCCCATACATTTCACATTATCCTTATTCAGTCGTAAACCTGCCTCTTTTAAAGTATTATTTTATCATTCTTTCATATTTAGCATTCTATCATATTTTATAAAGTTTTTTTTCTTCACTGGCTTACACAAATGATATTCAAGAGAAATTTACAGGGAATCATAATTCCTGTTTCAATATTCTAACCTATATGTATCTTTTCCTTCTGTCTCACTACCACAGCAGCAACAGTCTCTTATCCCATTTACCCCAGGGTTAAGGGTGCATCCTTGTCTCTTACCCATTTCTTATTTCCATGTAGTTTCCTAATTAGCCGTTCATGCACAGTATCACTTTTTAGCAGTCTTTGACTTCCTCTGTAAATCCTAAGAAATTATTACCAACCCATATTTTGTTAGGATCGATTGTATCACACTATACCACAAATTGTTTTAAATGTCTGTTTTCATCAAGAAATCCTTTTTCCTTTCCTCATTGTTTAAACTATTTTCCTTATCAATAATAAAATATTCTTTATATGTTTACCTTTTGATACTCCATAAACTTATTCGGTAACCTTCTCTAACATATTACTCATCCTTAGTTGTAAATTTTTTTCATTTTTTTGCAAGCTGCGTTAACTGTTGATTGTGGCTTCCAGTTACTGTTAATCTTTGTTTTTCCTTTCCATATAAACTTTATTGCACTGACATATGAATCCCCCCTCTCCTTCTCTATACTCCCCGCTGTTTTAACAAATTCTTAAATAATTCCATCTGCTCATCATTCACTAACTTAAAAACTCCATAAGTAACTATCTTGGTGCACCTTCCTTTTTCACTTTGTCTAAAATGTGTCTTATTTCTTCTAATGCAAGGTCTGCTTCCAGAATCTCGGTCGTCTTTGTTCCCAAGTATTAACCTTCCATATTCCTGTACTACTTATTTTTCCCTTTATATAAATGCATCAACAATTGTTCTACCCTTTCCCTTGTATTCTGTTCCATGTAAATGCCTGCTCCTTCACTTATTTTGTTGTATACACAGAATTGTTATGCAATTCTTTACCTACAAAAGAGTTTACTTTTTTCCCCTTGAACTATAAATATGTTCTCTTACCCATTCTTTAACTGTTAATTTACCTTTTTTTCTCTTAGACTAGCTTTTTCTCTGACTTTTAGTTTTCTGTTCCTTGTTATAACTCTACTTCTAATAATTTTTGTACATTTTCCACCTCAAATTTGATTCTGATCTGTATTTTCCTCAGACAGTTTCTCTCCTTTAAATTGCAACACAGTGTATTTTGAAGTGGCATTGCACCCCAAAAACATACCACCCCAGGCCTTCACAGAAAATAGGCTACTGCCTAGTGGGACTAATCAGGCAAACTGTAGTAAGTAAATAGGGATATTTGTTTCAGAGAGGGGGGGTAATCAATGGGACTTGATCCATCCATTGACAACACCTTTTCCCATTCTTTGCACATGGGGTCAGGGTGCTACTTCAACAAAACAGTGTAAGAAACTTCTCTGTGTGGAAGATTTTCAGTCCATATATTTCTAGTTAATCACTGTATATTAATCAGATCAGACAATAGTAGTAGAAGTAGCAAACGTAAACTTGTCTTAAGTCAAAACAAAACAAAAAGTAATAATAGAAAATATATAATTGTACAGCATTACTAAGTATTCGAAAGTAATCCAAGCAAGGCAGGCAGTCTGTTTCCAGTCGAAAATCCTTTATTAAGTACACAGACAAGCGATCCAAGTAAAACAAAAATAGAGTAATAAATTTCCTCACAACCTTTCTAAATATATATATATATATATATATATATATATATATATATACATACTTTTTATCAGGCATGGGAGTGGTTTATTGTGCTGTAAAACAACGTGTTATTGGTACACATGTTAAATTCACATCCCTTCCCCCATCAGTGTGACATTCGAGCTGGTCCTGCCCTACCTAGTAGCTGTCATAATAATATATAACCCTTATGTACTTTAATTAAAATTTATAATGATGTGGTACCTCTTATTTAACCAAATTATTAAGTAGATTATTAAGTCTGTGATTTTATCCAAGACAATATACTACATGGCTGGAAATATATCAACCTTAGTTCATTTGGCAATCAAAAAAAATATATAAATATATGCATATACATTTTGCATGTAAAAATAATTTTCTATTTTCATAACCTAATGTTAACAAAGATCGCTTTCGTCCTTCTAGACTTCTTCAGGTCTGTGTACAAGAACCCTAAAAACCTATATAATTGTATAATTAGTTAGTATTGTTATTACACATCATTTTGAATAAAGTGGAAAAAAGAACCAGAAAAAAATAAAAATAAGAAAAAATGTATGTATGATGATGGAAACAAAATATACACTTAAATTTCAACTGATTTAAAATGGTATTTAAAACCAGTTTGTAGAATAAAATAAAACACAATTAGTCATGTAAACAATGTGGCAATTTTCTAAGTTCCAGTGCACTTTTAATTGAACAGTAGTAGTTTAGTCCAGGCTTCCTAAACAAGTTCAGCTTTAATTGCCACATGAGTTCATGTTTCTCCAGAATATTTGGGATGTCTCCTTCAAGATCACCCATGTCTATGCGATCCAGGATCTGGAACTTAAAACCTGCGTGTCCAATAATTTTTTCTTAGTTTTATTTTTTTGTCTGGTTCTTTTTTCCACTTTATTCAAAATGATGTGTAATAACAATACTAACTTAATTATACAATTATATAGGTTTTTAGGTTTCTTGTACACAGACCTGAAAAAGTCTAGAAGGACGAAAGCGATCTTTGTTAACAATAGGTTATGAAAATAGAAATTGATTTTTACATGCAAAATGTATATGTATATATTTATATATTTTTTTTGATTGCCAAATGAACTATGGTTGATATTTTCCCAGCCATGTAGTATATTGTCTTGGATAAATGTAGAAAAAATCAGTCCAGACTAGCTAGAAAACAACAGAACCAAACCACAGACCAGACGGCTCGAGCTTTGCAAAAAAGATGACAATTGAGTAGATATAATTTAGCGCTTTCTTCCACTTTATTTTAAAACATGGACTTCATCAGAAAAACGGGAACTCTCCCATGTTCCCGTTTTTATACATGACAGGAAATTATGTAAAATTACTCATGCATAGAATTAGTGTCTTTGTTTTATCTAACAAAACATAATGTAATAAACAAAACATAATGTAATAAACGGATCGTTCTAACTTCATTAAATTGTTTTATAAACATCATTACAACCATTTTATATTCTATCTGTATAACAATGTATTTGAAAAATGAATATCAAAAAATTAAAAAATTAATTAAAATGAGATGAGATGAACATGGGAGAGTTCCCGTTTTTCTGATGAAGTCCATGTTTTAAAATAAAGTGGAAGAAAGCGCTAAATTATATCTACTCAATTGTCATCTTTTTTGCAAAGCTCGAGCTGTCTGGTCTGTGGTTTGGTTCTGTTGTCTTGGATAAAATCACAGACTTAATAATCTACTTAATAATTTGGTTAAATAAGAGGCACCACATCATTATAAATTTTATTTAAAGTACATAAGGGTTATATATTATTATGACAGCTACTAGGTAGGGCAGGACCAGCTCGAATGTCACCCTGATGGGGGAAGGGATGTGAATTTAACATGTGTACCAATAACACTTTGTTTTACAGCACAATAAACCACTCCCATGCCTGATAAAAAGTATGTATATATTTAGAAAGCTTGTGAGGAAATTATTACTCTATTTTTGTTTTACTTGGATCACTTGTCTGTGTATGTAATAAAGGATTTTCGACTGGAAACAGACTGCCTGCCTTGCTTGGATTACTTTTGAATACTTAGTAATGCTGTACAATTATATATTTTCTATTATTACTTTTTGTTTTGACTTAAGACGAGTTTACGGTCACTAATTCTACTACTATTGCCTGATCTGATTAATATACAGTGATTAACTAGAAATATATGGACTGAAAATCTTCCACACAGAGAAGTTTCTTGCACTGTTTTGTTTTTGGACCCACTACACTTTAATGGGTTGTTTTGGGACTTCGGGGATACCACGGAGATTGCTTGTTTTTTGGTGTTACTTCAACAGTGACAATCCTCTAGCCCTGATGTGATAGTGGGACTTAAGAAACCCATATAAATATGTGACTCTACTACACTCTGTTGAATGTGCACTTTGTTGACATAGTTTATTGCTGTCTATTTGAATCAAATCACTGTTTAATTGCAAAGATTTTTAAAAGTAGGAACATTGAGAGTTCCTTTTTGTTTTGTGATGTGGTTTGGTTCATAGTAAGTGTAAAGTTTTTTATTGTTTAGACTTATGGATATACTGAAAGTTTTGACATGAGGGGTGGGAGTTTGTGTATGTGAGTGTTTGGGAGTTAGGATTAGAGTATGGCTTGGGAAAAGGAATAGGTTTAGTGGTGCGCATGTGTGCTAGTATATGTGAAGGCATGGGAGTTCTTGTTTGAATGCTTCTGTTAAAAGTTAGAGTAGGAGCTAGGGAAGGGAGAGATTTAGTGTTGTGCAAGTGTACTGATGTGGGCGAAGTGTGTGTGAGTGCCTTGCTAAGTAGTACAGTTATGGAACGATTTTCATATGGTAATGTGTGGGGCTTAGATTAGGTTCAAGGGCAGGGTTAGGGTTACCACATATGAATAAGATGGTGCAGTGGGTCAGAGGTAATGGCCCTTAGCAAGATACTTGTGTTGCAGGTGGAATTCATTGCCACAACAGGCGGGATGTATGCCGGTTTTGGAATAAGTAAGTTAATATCCAAAGCTTTGTTTGTTTAGAGGTAAGAATACCATAATGTATAGCAGAGTCTTAGACGATTAAAGACTCAACCAAAAAGGATTCCACGTATGCTTATATGACATTATTTGGTTTAGTATAACTCCAAGGTATTCATGCTATGAGACCTGGACAATAGGGTTATTCAGAGGGCCTTTAATAAAGGGTCAACATCTTTGAGTCCTTGTGGTGATCCAGAAATTATTACAGTGAACTTCTTAGGTTTGATGTTTGATGTATTATGCTGAAGCTATCTTCCAAGGGTCACAGAGTCTGCCTGTAGGTCTTTTTGTATGTCCCCAGCATTTCTGTGATGTTTTAAGATGAGAAGATACTCTACATGCATACCTATGCTAAGCATGGAAAGAGCTAGATCAGAGACATTTGTCTGGTACATGCAAAATCAAGTGCGATTTGCCTGAGCTTTCTGACTCTAGGTTTAATTTGTTTGCTTCATCGCTTGCTTTTCATGTGAGTGAGTTTGAAAGAACTGGCCTTGTGGGTTGTCTGAGGCTGGTTCACGTCACAGAAAGAGCTAGACAAATACTTCCTTACTAGCCAGTGATCACTGTTTCTTAGAGGTGCAGCAAATTCAGAAGAACAATAAAATAAAAAGGTATGGGATACAGGAAAGGTTGCCCCTTTGCAAGTAAAAAAGTATGGGATGCCCCTCAAAAAAAAAAAAAAAAAGCACTTTTATGCTGTCGGACTTGCTTATAAAATACAAAGTTTGAGTTGTGTTAGTAGAATGGGTGTGAACTTGAACTGTTATAGCTTACATGACCAGGATAGTGTGATATGAAGCTGAATGAAGTGAGAATATGTAGTGGATACCAGATCTACACTGTCTTTTTGTAGACCAAAAGGAGGCAAACGTCTGATTTACCTGAGAGACACACAGTACTGAAAGGACAGTGTTGGAGGATTATTACCTACTCTGTTGGATCCATAGCTGGCATTAGACAAGACCATTCATTACTCTGTAAATGTTACCCACCCACCCAAATGTAAACAAACTGACCCAAACAAGCCTGTCATTCTAGGAATGTTGCCTTCCTTGAGAGACCAATTGCTAAGACATACAAGGCCATTATTCTTTGAGTATCCACTATGCTGAAATTCTGGTTGGCACATGGAAAGCCACTTACTTTAGGACTGTCACCCACTCTACTGACACTGTGGCCATCATATGTACCATGGCTGGCACAGACAGAAGGTAGTATTGAGGAAAGGTCATTCATCCTGACTGAGGCAGAGCATATATGTACTTGGTAATGCTGTGTGAATATTACCCATTCTGCTAGAATTGTATTGACAAAAGCAAGGCCATTATTCTGGGAATGTTACCCTGGAATCATGGTTGGCACAGACTGGTGAGAGCACTGTGAGAGGGTCACTCAACCTGACAGAAACACAAGAAGTATCGATGTGATACTGCTAACAAAAACTGCTTATGAGGAGGAAAATTAGTAGGACTTATTTATAAACATATTCTTACAGAGTAATCCTGAGCGGAAGGAAAGTATAACTTTGAGTAAGAATAACCTAAGAATTGTGCCAGCTTTCTGGAATGCGGAATTGGGGTATTAACAGTTTCATTATGGTGCTGATGCATTGCCCATTTAGTTTTGGTCCATGTGATTTCTGCACAGGAAAATGACTGCCTTAGCAGTTTTTGTTTCTTTCAAATGATGAGCTGCCCTTTTTTCAGGACTATATTTAGCAGAGCAATTAAATAGACAATTTTGAGGAATAAATATTTACATCACATTAAAGTAGGTTTGCTGCCACCCAGTGGTGATTGAATGCACACAGCTGTAGGCCAAGCTTATTATGCCTGTTTTATATAGATATCATTTTAAAGAGTAATAGCATTTGCTATACAATTAATACATATCAATAATTTAATTAATAAAAATATGTAAGAGAATGTTGCATAGCTATGTTAAATTTTCAGATTTTTCACCATTCGGAAGCCTCTTTTGGATATTAAATAGTGTGCTATGTATTTTGGATCTTGTAAATTTCCTAACGAAGCATTTTGCTTTACATCTCCCCAAAACACACAAAACAGTGAATATCTGTTTCACTGGTACTGTTACACAGCGACAAGGAGGATTTGGTTAAAGATGGAGACCTTTATTTTATTTGTCATTCATGCATGACTTTTATTAAATGATAGGCCAAGGAGATACCTGTGACACTGTTGGAAACATTAACTAATATTTTACTACAAAAATGTTTGCTTGGAAAATAATCCAATACACAGAAAAGGAGCAAATCACATGTAAATGAAGAATTTCCTTCTAGGTGCATTCAATTTGTCTTTTCAAACAAAAATTTTTTTTTTTTTTTTTTTTTTTTTTTTTTTCAGATCACTAGCTGCCCTCTTTCTCCTGCCTTCCTTTCCTCCTTGGACTATTACTTTAACAGCATTGTCCCAGTCATCCTGTGTTTTACTTGTAGCCAGAGCATCTCCCTTGATAAATGTGTAGTTCCTGGTTCTGTAGTCCATTAGACTGATCCTACAGTGCAAAGAATACAGTCCTATTTTTTTTTAATTTCTTCAAGTCTTTTGGGTTTCGAATACCATGATAGGAATGGACCCCATTCCTAAGTCAAAGTATGATTAAAGTTCAAGAAATCAGTATTGTTTCAATCTTTGATATTAGCCAGAAGTGCTCTTTGCAGCACATGCAATATGCCCAGTAATGACTCCATCTGCTATTCATATGGAGTCCAAACAACAACACACCTGATACACTTGTAATAGGTGACTCTATCGTCAGGCACACTGACGTCCCGCTCACCAGGCTGAACAAGTAGAGGGTCACGGTGAGCAGCCTGTTGGGCGCTAGGATCCGCCACATAACACAAGCACTCAGGTCACTCCAAGGCAAGTACAAATATGACTCAGTCATTGTCCATGCTGGTGTGAATGACCTGAGACGTACCTCCCTGGACTACATGAAAAGAGACATAAAGGAGCTGTCTGAGCATGTAGCCCAGGCCGGTATGACCCTGACCTTGAGTAGCATCTTACCCTCACCAAGAATGATGCCACAATATGAAGACAAGATGATCAATTTCAACAATTGGCTTAAGTACTGGTGTCATTCAAAGGGGATCCAATGCCTGTCAGCTTGGGATGATATGCTCGACAAGCCACGATGGTTTACTAGGGACGGCTTGCACCTGTCACCCCTGCGCTTTCAGATATTGAATTGAATTGAAATTTTAGAAGGCATAAGCATTTATGTACTAGAATGTATCTTTAAGAAGTTAATTAGTTAATTAATTTTTTGGCGCCAAAACTGGGTATTTAAACTATGGTAAAGCAATAACAGTTGGTTCTGATGAAGTCTGTGTGGAAACAGATGAAAGCGCTTAACCATCTGATATAATTCTCTGTTTTTTATTTGTGGAATATCTGTGCATTTTAAACAATAAATCTATCTTGTTCGAGCTGCAGCGTAATTATTCTGCTTAAGGAAACCTTCATTCTTTAGTCGGTGGATTCTATAGTAGTTTGTTTGTCAACTCAAACTTTGTATTTTACAAGCAAGTCCGACAGCATAAAAGTGTTTTTTTTTTTTGTTTTTTTTTTTTTTGTTTTGAGGGGCATCCCATACTTTTTTACTTGCAAAGGGGCAACCTTTCCTGTATCCCATACCTTTTTATTTTATTGTTCTTCTGAATTTGCTGCACCTCTAAGAAATAGTGATCACTGGCTAGTAAGGAAGTATTTGTCTAGCTCTTTCTGTGAAGTGAACCAGCCTCAGACAACCCACAAGCCAAGTTCTTTCAAACTCACTCACATGAAAAGCAAGCGATGAAGCAAAAAAATTAAACCTAGAGTCAGAAAGCTCAGGCAAATCGCACTTGATTTTGCATGTACCAGGCAAATGTCTCTGATCTAGCTCTTTCCATGCTTAGCATAGGTATGCATGTAGAGTATCTTCTCATCTTAAAACATCACAGAAATACTGGGGACATACAAAAAGACCTACAGGCAGACTCTGTGACCCTTGGAAGATAGCTTCAGCATAATACATCAAACATCAACCCTAAGAAGTTCACTGTAATAATTTCTGGAATACCACAAGGACTCAAAGATGTTGACCCTTTCTTAAAGGCCCTCTGAATAACCCTATTGTCCAGGTCTCTTAGCATGAATACCTTGGAGTTATACTAAACCAAATAATCTCATATAAGCAGACGTGGAATCCTTTTTGGTTGAGTCTTTAATCGTCTAAGACTCTGCTATACATTATGGTATTCTTACCTCTAAACAAACAAAGCTTTGGATACTAACTTACTTATTATTATTCTTGGTACCCAGAAAAGACAAATCATGGCGTCCAATTCTGGTCCTGTCTACTCTAAACACCTTTCTGGACATTCCAAAATTCAAGATGCTGACTCTTCACCAGTTACTTCCTATGCTAGGCAAAGATGCCTAGTTGGCAACTCTAGATTTAAAAGAAGCTTACCTGCATGTCCCAATCAGAGAATCTTGCAGAAGATACCTACGCTTCAAAACAGGCTACTTGGATTATCAGTTCTCTGCACTGTCCTTTGGCTTGTCTACTGTGCCCAGGGTATTCCCAAAGTGCCTGGCTCCAGTAATTGCATTCTGCAGGCAAAGAAATATTCAAATATATCCATACCTGGACGATTGTCTAATTCAGGCAGAAACCAGGCCATACTTATAAATCATCTGGCGTTTGTAAATAGGGTTCTAACTTGTCTAGGGTACACCATAAATGAAAATAAATCACAACTGGTACCCTCTCAACAGATTACATTCCTAGGAGCAAGCTTGAATACAACGACCAGATGGCTTTCCTCATGCCAGAAAAGCAAATTCATTTGGTAACTTACTTCAAACAAGTGGCCACAAAAACCCTGCTATATCTGCAAGACAAATACTGCAAGCCTTGGGGTTCATGGCCTCCTGCATTCTTCTAATTCTTTATGCAAGACTGCATATGAGGAAACTTCAGTGGTACTTAAGTCAATGGAGTCAACATTGTTGCAGCCTGGAAACAATGATTCATATCATACCTTGCCTATGCCCGGAGTTCCTATGGTGGGCAGAGGCCTGCCACCAAAATAAGGGACTGCCATTCACGCTACCCCCCCTGCCACCCAAACCCTAACTACAGATGCATCAGACTATGCTTGGGGGGCTCACCTGGTAGGGAAGTGCATTCAGGGCAAATGGAACCCAAATCAAATGCACCTACATATCAATCAAAAAAAATGTTAGCTGTACAGAATGCTCTGACAGCCTTCAAGGACTACATTCTTCCAGGACAACTAATGGTAAATACGGACAACACTATAGTTATGTGGTACATAAACAAGCAGGGGTGTACACATTCCTACCCCCTCTGCAGACTAGCCATGGCATTGTGGAACACGGCCTTGAGCTACCAAGTGCACCTACAAGCTCAATTCCTGCCAGGAAAATTAAATACACTGGCAGACAGACTAAGCAGAAATCTCATGGACACACACAAGTGGAAACTGGGACTATGGATTTTCAACATGTTGACAAGAAAATTGGGGAGCCCAGACCTAGATCTATTTGCCTCCCCCACGGAACTACCAGTTGGACAAATTTTGCACAAGAAAGCCTGGAAAGTGGATGCTCTGTCCTTCAGCTGGAAAAACCTATCAGTTTACGCCTTTCCCCCTCTGTCTGTACTCTGCAAAGTTCTGTTAAGTCAAACAGGACAAACCAAGAATGATTTTGATTGCTCCAGACTGGCCACGCCAACACTGGTACCCGCTCCTGTGCAATGTCACAAATATCTCCATGGCACCTGTCTCAGACACCTTCTTTACTGTCTCAGCAGGAGAACCAAATTCTGCACCCTCAGCTCCCAAAATTGAACCTTGCAGCTTGGTTAATCACTTAAATTCACCCTTATCATCCCTCAGCAAACCTGTGATGGATGTCATCTTGGAAGCGAGAAGACCTAGTACTAGAAAATCTTATGCTGACAAATGGAAAAGATTCTGTGCTTGGAATCAATCTCAAGGAATGAGCACAGTGGCTCCCAATTTACCTCAGATTTTACAATACTAAACTGAGATGCTTCACAAGGGCCTGTCTTTTTCCTCCATTAAAATCCACGCCTCAGCTATTTCAGCTCATTATAACACAGAACCTCCCCTCTTCTCTCATCCACTGCACAAGCAGTACCTCAGAGGGGCCAAAAACTTGAGACCACCCAGGAGAGCTCCAACCCCTACCTGGGACCTTAACTTTGTATTGGAGAAACTCTCTCTACCTCCTTTCTAGCCAGCTGCTACTGCAGACTTAAAATTTATTTCTTGGAAAACAGCCTTCCTTCTAGCAATCACTTCAGCTAGAAAAATATCTGAATTACAGGCCCTTATGGCAGTGGAGCCTTTCATCACCTTTCATGCGGACAGGGTGTCACTCAGGACCAATCCATCCTTCATACCCAAGGTGGTATCCAGTGTGGCTCTTAATCAGTCCATTCATTTACCAACTTTCTTTCCCAGTCTACAGAACAAAGGGGAACAGATTCTGCATTCATTGGATGTGCACAGACAACTTAGATTCTACTTGGACAGTACTAAAACTCGAAGCAAATCTGAACAACTGCTGGTAGCATTTGCTGCAGGGGCAGAGGGAAAGGCTATTTCAAAACAAACCATTTCTAAATGGATAAGCCATTGCATTCATTTCTGCTATAAGCACCATGGAAAACTATCCCCCAGGGGATCAGATCTCATTCCACCAGGGCTGCATCTACTTCTGCAGCCTTTCTCAAAGGTGTTCCTACCATGGATATTCTAGAAGCTGCTACCTGGAGTTCAGTTCATACTTTCACCAAGCATTATCATTTACCAATTTTCTCTAAATCCAGAGCTGGCTTTGCCACTGCTGTCTTGCAGGGCCTTATAGCTGGTCCTAATGCTGTATAAATCCATCCTCCCAACCATAGCTTTGGGAATCTACCCAAATGTAATGACTGTAACAGTGAAACACGAAGAACATAGTACAGTTGTGTACACTTACCATAAATGTAGATGTTCAAGTGTATTTACTGTTGCAGTCCTGGTTACCCTTCCTCCAGCCCCGTTTTTCTCTGACTATACCTCTACTTTCTGTTACTATGCTTAAAAGCCTTTTTGGCGTATTTGCTTTTGGTTGGAGGTATATTTTTGTGTTTTAAATTTTATTTTGCTCCCCATTCGGGGGCACCTGACATCTGGGGCAAGAAAAGTAATGACATCGGCTGCATGTTTTATAACCCTGATGACCTGACGTCATGGAAGAAGGGACAGCAACTGATGCAGGACCCAAGACTTTGTTAATAAGGCCGACTGAGGGCAACCTGCCAGCAGATTACCCATATGTAATGACTGCAAAAGTAAATACACTCTAACATCTACATTTATGGTAAGTGTACACAATTGTACTTTCTTGTTAGGCTTAGGAATAGCTTCAATAGTGACCCTCAATAAGGATGGGTGTCAAGAGTGGCAAAGTGATGAATATTGTAAAAAAGGGAGAGACCAATTATGGAGTAAGGGATTTAATATGTCTCTTGTAGAGATCAGCGTTTAAAGTGTTTGGATCATGCATGTTTCTGGGTAGGTACCTTTCTGAACTTCAGGCATTTAGCAGTGGAAATGACTTCATCAGCCAAAATAGGCGAGTTGAAAAAAAAATCTGAATTTTTCTTTTGATAGGTTAGGAAACCAATCTGAAAAACAAGTTCATGATTTAAATTAGAAAGTGTTGCACAATTTTTTATAGCGATTAGCAGATTCACTTAAAAGTGGACAGGTTAGCTGCATAACTGAATACATATTCTACAAGAAGGGAGTTTGATCACTCCTTTCTTTGTGGTTTAATAATTTTGATCTTATTTTTATTAGGAATTTTTGTAAAACCACTTAAAGTTTTATATTTAGTAGCTCCAAGCTAAAGAGATTTGGCTTGAACATCATATTTCCAGAGTAATCTTTCTAATGCTTGCTGAGAGTGGAAGGAGAAGGTATACCCAGCCTGGTTTCCTATCATGTGGTCGAGGCTTGCAAGCTCAATTACAGGAGACACTGAAACATGGAATGCCAAAGATATACCATGTCACCTGCAACCTTGAATCCTGAAAGCACCTTACCTTACTACTTTGGACACAAGAGCAAGTGCTAACATGGATATGGAAGGGTGGTAGTTGGGTTTTGAAATTGCTGGTCTTCAGTATTCCAATCTTCGATATCCACAGTTCTGACATGTTCAGATCGAAAGCCTGCAAGCCTTGACCACATGACATGAAACTGTCTAGGCTCATGTATGTCATGTCCTATCCAATAACATTCAGTTCCAGTATAGTGTTGTGGAACAAAAAGTTTAAAAGCTAAGCAAATGGATTCTGGATTAGTATTTGCTAACAGTACAGACATCTACTATTTTGAGATCTAAAAGCTGTTTCAACTTTTTTTTTTTCTGCACAGTCAAATAAGAGGTTCTCCAAGATGTGGTGTTCTCTCTGTCTATGGCAGCAAGAGAATACGGTTCAAGAAAGTCTGTGTAGTAGTCATCTATATTAGATGGTGTATTCTAGCTGTGACAACTTTAGATACACAGGAATCTGAAATTAAAATGAAGTCTAATCAATAAAGTGTAATGCAATGGAGTCTTTTAAATATGCATTGCTTGCTTCTCCTTTGGCAAACTGTCTGAAGATTGAAAAGGATAAAGCTACTTTGCAACATACAAGTCCTTAAATGCCACCATATCTTGGTAGATCTTAGGCAGTTTAGCTCCAAATTTATTGAACTCTGCACTCCAGTATCCTGCCAGAATTATGGATTGACAACTTCTAGTAAATATTTTTAGTTCAAGCTTACTTATAAAGAAGGGAAAGCACTGGTCAGACCCATAGCACAAACATATGAGAGCAAAAGTGTATGTAATAGATACCTTGACTAAACAAATCTTCCTTCAGTGTTTGTACTATTTACATGCCCTTTTGATTTAAATGAGCCTTTAAGGAATAACACTGTGCCACATTTAGCTTTATTAGTTTCAGCAAAGTAATGAAAGGGGCACTGCTTCCCTTTGAAGAAGTTTTTTTTTTCTGTGTACCATTTCCTGCTATGTGAACCAACCCTTGCACCTTTCTCTTATTCTACAAGCCTATTCTTTATTCTTCGCCATCTTGTAATTCGTCATTGAGGGTGAGGGGGCTGTCATATAGCCACTCATGGTGGTGTTTGTGCCCTCACCAGCAGTAAGTGACCTGCATCACTGTGAGAGCCACAGTGCCCTCCTCATATGAGTGGGTATTCCTGAGCACCAGAAATGAGGGGTACTGCATTCACAGATTGGGGGCTGAATGTCCACCTTGGGGCTGTCCTTTGCATTGCTGTCTTTCCTAAGAGTGACTATGGCATGGGACAACAGCAGATTGCCCCACTCCACATCAGGAGGGGGCATAGCCCATCCTCCCCAAGTCAGTTCCAACAGATGCCAGAGCTGTTAGTTGAACACAGATCATCTGAACTGTAGACAGGTCTTTGTCTCGCTAAGGTACTAGATCTCATTTTAAAGAATTTTTCTACAATAATGTGTCTCTTGTACACATAAGCTATTCAAGTATCTGAGGACATTTCTAAACTAATTTATTTTTTAGGTCATTAATATTGCTAGGTAACTGTTTGAACATCCTTCACATTGGTAATTTTACAGGTCCAGCAGTGATGAGATGTAAAAGCAAAGAGTCCCAGCTCTGCCCCCCCCCCCCACAAAAAAAAATTATATATAAATTGCAAAGAGTATTCAACAGGATCTTATATGAAAGGGCTGATAGGTCCTGTGTCATGGCAAGAAATAAAAAAAGACAACTAAACAAGGACTGGAACATACCCAAAATACTCTCAACCCCCCCCCCCCCCCCAATGCCTCCAGCTAGCTGGAGGTGGGGAGGCTATCCCTTAGAGATCTAAATGATCAGCTGGAAAAGAAGAAAAACCTAACTTGGAGTGGACAAGGCCTCTCATTCAGCTGTTTTGTATTCTCTTGGTAAAGAAAATGAGATATTAATAATTTTTTGTGAAGTAGTGCAAAATAAGCCTTACCAGTGTCGGTACAACTACTGACTAGAGACTGTATGCTTTTCAACAAGAGCCTGCATGTATTTATTATTTTTCTCTTGCCTATACAAGGTAGCACTCTTACAGTATATCTCATTAAATCATAATGTTAGATCTTTTAAACAGAAGCTAGATTAAAGATAACAAGTGTTACCCTTGTTTTGAAATGTTTTTGCAGAAGTGTTTTATCACATAATGCCTTTTTGAGGATTATTTAAACCTACAAAAACTATTAAAAGATTAGATTTAACATATTAGTGTAGCATTTCTATTATGTTTGTGACATTTTTGTTTTGGTAGAGGTCTTTTCTGCATTGTCTGGAAACTACAGGTTGGTCATTCAGCTGTTTTCTGTTATACATAATTCAGTTTGATTTATTACATTCTCAGGATGTCTACAGTGCAGTCTACCTTTTGTTCACTTTAGCCAATACTTGATATAATTTCATTGTTACTGTGTATAATGCATTTGACTTGCACACGTCAGCTTTAGTTTTATTCAAACATTTTAGTAGTACAGGAAATTAAGTTTATGTGTAGTGCCACCATCTTTTGATGCCCTGTGAGGTAAACAGTTTAATTAGAGAGTGATGGAAAAGTCTTTTTTTTTTTTTCATTCTTGTAATTCTCTGTTTATGCAATTTCCTTGCTGGCAAAATTAAATAATTTCTTCTCATGTAAAGCAGAATCCACTTAGGACACTTCATAACAGGGGAATACAGTGATTAAGTGACGACCCTGTTAAGGCTATCATTTTCCCTTTTGAGTAGGCAGGGGTAACTGACATAGACTTAGACAAGACCTGTTTTGTGTTTTTCTGTCTCAGTACTATTTGAACTGGTATGTTTTGTAAAAACTGCTTACATATAAATAAATTAAATATATATATATATATATATATATATATATATATATATATATATATAGGGTCTATATTAGATCAGCAAACACTTAAACAAGCGAACGCTGATTGATCGACCCTAATTTAGCGAAAGCTAGAAATATCGGAGCAACAGAAACTCAAATTATTTCCTAGGGAAAGAATTTGGTTGTCAGTTTCTGTTGCTTCGGTATTTTCAGTGCTGTGGTGGAAGGTTATGGGTCGGATTCAGGTAAGTGTGCGATTGTGTGGATGTGAGTGTTAGTGTGGGTTAGGTGAGTTAGGGTTAGGGCTCGGGTTAGGTATGTGTGCGATTGTGTGGACATGAGGGTTAGGGCGGATTTAAGTGAGTTAGGGTTAGGAAGTGGGTGAGGTGAGTGTGCGATAGTGACAGACCTTAGGGTTAGGGTTTGGGTTAAGGTAAGTGGATAGTTAGTGGTGTGTACATAGTTTAGTGTAGGGTTAGGTATCAGATTTTAGGTGTATGTGTGTGGATTTCTGTTTGTTTGGTGTGCTTGTGTTGTGTGTATGTGTTTTGGATCAGTGATTTTTTTCCCTAGGAAAAAATCGCTGATCTGACAGTTCGAGATTGTAAGCTTTTGCTTACATAAGGTCGATTAATCAGCGTTCGCTTTTTTAAGCAGTTGCTGATATATATATATATATATATATATATATATATATATATATATATATATATATATATATATATATATATATATAGTGAATGTTTGGCTTTGCAAGGGTTGTCCCAAAAAGTAAATAATGCCACCTACATTATTTTGAAGTGAGATAAGCTTCTGATTGATGAAATAAATATCTGACAGTCTAATAGCTTTTCTAAGCTAGTTCAACATGAAGAACTCTACCAATACTCTCCTTCAGATTTTCTGCCAAAACTTTGTAATTGGCATATCTCTCACCATGCACTGTGGGCAGCTGTATGCACAATCACTGTTTAGACAGTGGCTTGCTACAGAGATGTGAAAAAAGCTTTATAGTTTGCCAGGTCTGGCTGAGTATAATTTAGGGACTGAGGTAATCACGTAGTAGGTGAGATTAGAAGACTGCCATGGATTTATTTTATGTATTGTTTGTATCTATGAGGATCATTTGGAGGGGTACACTAAACTATAGTAACTTATTTCGGAACCTGCTGTTTCATTTCAGGGAAATAAGAACATGCTAGTCAGACTATAAAGATTTATACCGGTTGTTCTCACTAGGGATAATATATAATTATCAGTTATGATATATGTGTAAGGGCACTCTAACACCAAATGGGGTAAGTTAATTCAAGCACCAAAAGGGAAACTGTCTAGGCTTAAAATGGCCAGCAAGGGCAGCTAGCCTAGTACTTGCCTATGAACATATAAGCTGTTGATGACCGGTAATGCTGTACACAGAATAGTTCAAATGTTTCTGAAATGACAGATGACATTAGTCCTCATAACTTTGCTGATTTTAAACTATGTTAGCTGGTTGCACCAGTAAATATAATGCAAGTTAATATGGCATCTAGTGGAATAAAACAAAGACCCATTTCTAGTATAGGGATAACAGCCAGGAATGCAATTAAAACCATTTATAACATGACTATTAATCACAAGGGCCCAGTGACAAACTAAACTGTATGTGCTCCTGGATGAGTAGAGGAACTAAAGGGGGTAAAAGGGAAGGAGGGGGGAACGGCACATTAAATGTGAAAAGACTACAAGCAATTGGTAATGTTGGAACACTCATGTTAAAAATGTAAACCTCTCAATTTATACACAATTAAAGTAAATATAGTTTGACCAGACTTTATATACAAATAGGTTTATGACAGGGCTCAACAATCAAACCAGTGTGCAAGAAGGATTAGAAAGATACAAAGAAATGCTGCAATAGAAAAAGTAAAGCCAGAAAAGGGAGATAGGAGGGAAATGGCACTCATTGTCAATGAGAGAAATAACAGAAATTTGCCTGGAGGTTAGAAAAAAAGAAAGAAAAGGTATTAAAAGGAGCAGTGGCGGATACCCCTTCCAGTTCACACTTTAAGATAAACCTTGAACTAAAACTGCAGTGATTCCATACCATACCTCTTAAATTCTTTGCTCAAGAATTCTGGACAAAGTAAAAAATGATAGGGAGTCAAAGACCGAAAACCAGGAACGATTTTAAATATTATTCTAATTCCCTTAAGAAGTTTATAGAATAACAGGTTTTGTGTCAACTTGTATTTTCTGAAGAAGTATAAAACTCTAATGACTGAAGTTTATTAACTGGCTGTAATCCTCTGTGATTTACCAGAAAATCACAATGTTTAAGGGAAGTAGGGCAAACATGAGGCAAAATCAGGAATAGTTGTAAAGTATGACCCATGCACGGCTGTTAGGGCCTTAAAGTTGAACAAGTATTTGACAGATTGTAAACACAGAGTACAAATCAGCCACTTTGTTTTAAAACATTAAATCAATAAGAAAAAAGAGCAGAAACCAACAGGCCTTGTAAAATCCAATCTTATTTAATAAAACCTCATAAGCACTTTCGGGGCAAGCCCTTCATCAGATGAGCACGCATTTTTTAAAACCACAATAGTATTTAAACAAATTTAAAATAGAAACAACCAATCAAGAAATAGTAAAATACTGAATCTTGATTAGTTGTTTCTATTTTAAATTTGTTTAAATACATTTGTTTAAATACTACTTTGTTTAAATACTACTGTGGTTTTAAAAAATGTGTTCATCTGATGAAGGGCTTGTCCTGAAAGCGCTTATGAGCTTTTATTAAATTAGATTGGATTTTATAAGGTCTGTTGGTTTATGCTCTGTCTTTTTTTATTGGTTTATTATTACATGCAGGAGCAATTACCTTAAAGGACAATCGCACACACAGACTCAAAAAACATGTTTATTTCATCATGGTTTGGTGTTTCCTACATTTTAACACCACTCTGAGACTATTTAGAGCTTTTTAGATATTTTTATACACAATTTCTGACTCTGACCACATGGGATCTGACATCTTGAAATAAATCTGACTGTTTAGTCTGCTTCTAAGTATCCCAGAATGTATTGTTTGTCTCCAAAAAATTGCATCAGATCTGCCACGTTTTCCCTAAAGCTCCCATCAGTGCACTGATTTTACAAGCATTCACTGCTGTGTTATAGTCACCTACTTTTGGTTAAAATTTTATCCTTTTTCAATGACTACTTCAAACACAAGCAGTGCAAATGCTACAGAACAGAATTGAAAAGTGCATTTTATTGCTCTTTCTTCTTAGAAATGCTAACTTGATTTATTTTGTGAAGGCTGAAATCTAGTTCTTCAAGGTATCTCCCCTCCCCCTTCACACCTACCTTCCCTAGCTGTCAAAGAGCTAAGGATAATTTGACCCATTATCTGCATGTGATTGACAGCTCACAGAAGGTGACCAGACTAATGTACTATTTTCTTGTCAGCCTTTCCTTCCTTACAGTGGGAGACTTTTTTTTTTGCACTCCTCCTGTCAAATTTAGAACCAAGCTCCATAGCACTGGGAATAATCACTGTTTTGCAAAGCATCAAACTCCCACTAATTTTTCCTTCCTGTTTAGTTAAATAGCTAACAAATGATGCACTATAAACACAAAATATTTCACAGACTTGCATGACAGCACCCATATGCTTTTTTAAGTGGTAATTTAAGAAAATTACAGTATTGCATACTTTAATCTGATGTAGTGTTGTTGATTGATTGCGACAGACATCTGCTTCTTATGTAAAAACATGCAATTAATATCTATGCATGGTCATTGCAAATTTATGCTCTTAGTTTTTGCAGCTGTTACTGTGCTTCTGCCTGTACTTTGTCAGATATCGGTAGGGCTCTTCAGAAAAGTGAGATTATAGTTTGACATTTTTTGCTAGGCAGCTCTGACATCACAATGTGGGAGGTCACTGGTTCTTCTATACAGCATGCAAATCAGGTGGGGATTACATCACTTTGGGTGAAACGTCCCATAGCTAGAGCAAGAGCTCTGGCAGATGTGACATCATCGTTTCAGAGCCAGCTAGAGATTTTTCAACTTGGTTTCCAAAGTGAAAGTAAAACAGTTCGGAAAGGTAGGAAGCCTAACAGGGAAAACAGTTGAGTGGATTAGTTTTTAAAGCTGCATGGGAGATTTTTCGAGGCTATATCAGTGAACAGGGACTAAAAGAGACAGCAGATTGAGCAATCAGCTTTAATATCCCATTGTTGCCCTTTAAGTGGGAGATATTTCTATATTTTTGGCTGGGTTGTTTTAAAACATCTGAATGAGTTGTCACAATTATTCTAGATTAACTAGACTGAAAGTTAACAGTATTCATTCATTCATTCATTCATTCAACTGTTAGTAACCTCCTGAAAGATGAGACCCAATTGCATTTGAAACACACGGAGCTTTCTGTTTCAACTCCATAAAGCTCATTGACTTTTGAGAAATATATAAACATATTCCAGTTTCACGTCTTTCATTTTCACTGTTTGTGGTGATCTTGCTTTGCCTTGCTTGTGCTTAGACTGGTGTTTGTGATTCTGTGCACAGAAATATGCAAATAAACTGAAGGTGGTAGGAATGACTTATAAAGGTACTTCTCTATGCTTATATTCTAATTTAGCATATTCTCGATGCTTATATTTTAAATTAAGAGGCTATTCACTGTTTTGTGGATAAGAAATGTAATTATTGGCTGTGATACGTACTGCAACTTGCAGTCAGTAAAATTCTGCTTCTAATTACTATGTTTGCATAGCTTGATGGAACACTAACTTTTGTTGCTTTAATTACTGTTTAACCAATTTATGGAGTGTGCTTTGAGAAATGCACATGGAAAGAAGAGTGGCAGCTTGTAAAAAAGCCGATAATCTTTAGTTACCCTATGTATTGTGTATGGGTGCACTCATTTTGCAGCTTTATTAAATTTCTTGTTATGTTTTATATGTAGTTAAAATACAGAACTCTTTATAAGCAAGTTCTTCATAGTATCCAGTTTTGATCTTGTCAGCAGTCATTATATTTGTTACTATAAGCACTTGTGTTTTAATATCACTGTCTGTAATATACCACGTAACACTATGTGAATCTCTAGCCTCTGGCATTTGGGCTTTGGATCTTTAAAGCCCTCACTCCAAAGATTAGTGTTACTGTTAGGGAAAGGGGTTTTAGAAATGTAATGTGTATGGTTAGGGTTAGCACACATGAGTAAAGAGAGAAGGGGGACTTTGCCCGTATTTGGGTGTTTCATGTTGCTTTGCTTTTTTATTAGTTTTCCTGGTGCCAGTTTGCACTGACATATTTTCCCATTTGCCAGTGGTTTAATGTTTAGATGATACTGATATTCATGATATACAGTTTTAATTGTTTCTGGACCCCCCACACACACACACACACACACACACACACACACACACACACACACACACACACACACACACACACACACACTTGCACATTTATTTCTAGTTTCAACAAAGTAAAATAGTGCAAAAGTGAAACAAGATGTTCAGGGGTGTGTATATAGAGGTTTATTGATGCCCTCAAATACTACTTTGTTTGAAGTAGCCCTCCTCATCTTTTAATTGCTTCCTAGTATCTAAGGTAATTGTTTGTAGATAGCCTGTAACAGCCTAACATCTGATTGTTATGCAGCAGAATGTTGGAATTAAATGCCTGTAGCATTATCTGCTGATTTTTTATTAGCATTATTCCCACTTTTTATTCTAGCCCTATAGTGACTCGAATAGTCAATAGATTCTGATCACACTGTATTGTAGTAACTGGAGTAGTCCTAACAGGATAATGGTTTGTCCCAGTACTATGAGATATATGCACTGGTTTTCCTGGCATATTGATAGTAACCCAAACTAGTGAATGAGTACCTTTGTTGTTTGTTATAACGTTCTCATTTACCATTGATGTGCAGCCAATCACTTAGAATGAGCATATTCTATGTACAGAGCAAATATGTTGCTTTCAGAACATGCTTTGTAAATAGCATCATTTTGTTAGTGTGTCAGTATGCAGATCTATGTAATATGGTACTGCTAATCACACTCAGAAAGCTGTACTGTATAACTTTAGCTCTGTTAATGACACAGTGTATACAGTGCAACTCTGTCAATAACAGCATGGTTATACAGCACAGCTCTGTCAAGGAAGTCATGGCATATTTATTACAGTTCTGTCATTAATAATAATACAATGTACACAATACTGCTCTGTTACTATACAGTGCAACTCTGCCAGTGACACTATAGAATATTTAGTGCAACTTTGCCCATTCTGTCATAACAAAAACAGTACAGTGTCATCAGTGATGACCCACTGTGTAACTGTCAGTAATGATGCAGTGTACACAATACAGCTTTGCCAGTTAAGAATTAATGTATGCAGTACAGTTCAGTGATGATGCAGCATATGCACTGTGGTTAAATCAGATCAAATAAGTAATGACTTTGAGTTAATGGTTGACGCGGTATGTACAGTACTGTCAGTGAAGGCATAATGTATACATACTGCTTTGTTAATGATGACAATGTATTTTGTTCAGTAATGACAAAGCAATTCACTACACCTATGTGACTGATACAGTATGTACAGAGCAGTTGTATAAGTAAAGGCATTATGTAGACAGTACAGCTACTTCTAGTGATGACAGAGCATAAGCAGTGTGTTTTGGTCAGTTGTTGGCCAGCAGTATACTGCAGCTTTTCATTTGTGGCACCATACATTTATATATAGATATATATATATATATATATAGATATATATATATATATATATATATATATATATATATATATGTGTAAAATATTGCAGCTCTGTAAGAGAAGTTAT